>NW_015150904.1:0-37228 GCF_000732505.1 Cyprinodon variegatus | reverse complement strand
GTATAATATATTACATTTCTGACTGTATATCCCTGTAATTATTACACACTGTAGCTTTAATGTAGGGTTCCCCTGGCCCTTCCAAAATGATACCAATACATCTGTTACATTAGCACTGATACTGGAGTTATTTTGCAGAGTGCAGCACACAGCCAAGCTTAGCCTAGTGCACACATCTTTCTGAAGGACTTAATAGGGAATCATAGACAGACAATCCATAATCTGTCAGTTTTTCATTGGTCCTTGTTAACTGATCACATGAGGCCCTGATGCCTAAAGTTGCATTTAAGAGTTTTTCAATTAGACAACATTGATATTATTGTCACCCTTAAGCATTCTAACATTCACTTGAAGACATTTACATACATAAAAATATAGTATACAAAATTGAGAATTTTAAAGTAGAGTTTTGCATGTTGTACAGCTATGCACTCTGGATTTATTTAGTTCTAAAAAAAGATTTATTTATATAACTAATTATATAACTAATAACAGGGTTTGATCTGCTGTGTGTTCTTTTTTTGCTATATCTTCAATTTAAGAAAAATGTGAAAGAGGTAAGACGCAGATCATCTCTAAGTTGAAAGCATGAAGTTGACAGAGCTTATACTACCCAGACTGTACGGTCTTTGAAAACAACCCAAACAAACATCATAGAACTTATTCTTCACTTTACAAACTAGCAGAGCAAGAAGTTTTATCATTATCTTCCCAATCAGAGTTCAAATAAGGTTTATTATCATTCTCAGCATGACAGTTTCACTGGAAAGAGAACATATTAAATTGATTGTTTTTCGGTACATTATGCTGCTGAAATAAGAAAACAACAGCTTCATGCACGTAAAGCTTCAAACATCTGACTCTAAAAGTTTTTTATCTTAATTTTTAGTTCTTTAGTTAGCTTAACGTCCTCCGAATAAACACAAAACAAATTTATCACCGAAGCTTAAAAAAGAAATCTACCAAAACAGTGACCACATCCATTACTAATTACCTTAAACAAAAACTGAGAATCAGTGCAAAAGCACACCATTGTGATGTCAATGCTACACACATAGTTTCCATCATATTTTATGTTAAAATCTTTTATATGTTTTTTTTACAAGAGCATAATGCAAAGGTTGGTCATAGGGCACCGTCACGGCTCCGCAGCAACGACTGCATCTCTGATTTTGTGATGACCTCAGAACCTCGGACCCAATATTCAAAGCAGACAGATCTACACGATTTAACAAACAAGCTTTATTAAATACAAAATACGGCTTCCAGAGCTCAAGGGGATGATGAGCTGGCGCCAGCCGAAGCCGAGGAGGCCGTTAGGGAATATCCAGAGCAGAAGTCGAATCCAAACCAGGTTGACCAGAAGATCAGAGAGCCGATGAGGTGCTGAAGGAAAATCCAAGAAGAGTTCAGTAACATAGTCAAAGTTCGATAAACCAGCAGATTTCAGGAAATCAGTCCGAAAAGGAAACTGACAGAGCAGAAAAGGGCTAGGCAAAACTTACTTGAACACTAGAGTTACTCTCACAAAACAGCTCGAATAATCTGGCACCGATAGGAAGACAAACAGCATAAATAGCAGAGGAAACCAGGTGGAAACGATAAGCGTTAATGAGCCGCTGGGCCAATTAGACAGGCTAACAGGAGTAAATGAAACTGCCAACCATCAGCGCCAAGACCATGACAGATTTCTGAATTTATGAAATGCGTCTTTGTATTTTTTTGACTGTTTTCTAATTTGACCTATTTAAATGCAGGAGAATATTTCGCTACACAGAAGTGAAAACTGTGGCATTGTCCCACACAAATCAGGACATCTGATCACTTTTAATGGTAAGGTATCAAAAAACCTCAAGGATTGATCTTTTTAAAATAATTTCCAAGTAACTTTAATTTACTTTTACCTCCATCATTTCCTTGAGTTTCATCTTTGAGAAGAAACCCTCCCAAAAAATTGTCATATTTTAGAACTGTTGCATCTGGACCTAATGCTAAAGCTGTTGAAAAAAAATCATAAGTGCTGCAGATATAAAAGTCAGCATGGGAGTAGGAATGGAAGAGTTACAGCAGGAGAGAGGTGTGCAGACCAAAGAAGGAACTACTTAGTGACACAACAGCTCGGCCGAAGAGCACAGCGTTAGTTATCTTAAGAGAATCGCATATAAGGCATTTGCCTGATTGTTCTTCCTCAGCGCTTTGGATTGTGCAACAGCGAGATAACAATCCATTATTTTCTTTACAGCTGTGAGTCAAACTGAGGGCATTTATTTCTCTTTCTTTGCGGTTGGGAAACAAATACCTTGTGGTCTGAAGTACTGACCACAAACTGCAGCTGCAACATCAATTTGGGGTTATAGAAAAATAATTAGAATAACAATTACGCAATTCACTTTTCAGATTAATATGGGAGTAATGTTTTCTCACAGATTTGAAAATAGTGAAGTGTGCAGCGTATTGGTGTAACTCTCTGGCTGTGGGGGTCTGTTTTTGATGTGTGTGAATTTCAGTGTAAATCTTAATTCCAAGCAGCCTAAGAAGATGATTTTTACTGCAGGAGTTAATGTGCGGGAGAAGGACTGCGTCTCTGCGACACACAGATAGACTGACCAGGGCGTGCCCTCCTTTAGCCTGATGACAGCATAGATAGGCTCCACTCCTCTTCCCCAGAAAAAGTAGAAAAAAGGATGGTTAATATTAGAATATATCACATAAGAAACATTCCTTGTTTTACACAGGGTAAAAAATTATTACCGTAATTAAAGAGACACATATCATGATTGACGATCCAGATAAGTCGTGATTATAAAATAATGTGTTTATACCTAGTTGATCCACATACAGCACACAATATAGAACAGCTGCAAGTCAGAAATTGCTTACCCATCATTATGATGCCAGGAGTAGAATAAAAGTGACCTAAATGCACTTTTGGTTATATTATTGAAAACCTACCTATTAGAAAAAAGTTACACACTTTCCAAAAAGTTTTAAGCTGTTTTTTAAGTATTCGGAAAGAAAACTGTCATCACTTATAAACAACGGATAAAGATGTGGTAGTACAAGAGAATTAAGTCTGTTTGGCTTCCTAAGCTCCATAAAACCACATGACATCGTTAACTTCTTACATTTTCACTTTTGTTTTATTCCCATATGGGAAAAAGATATTACAGCATATGTTTTACCATCTATTTTGATATTTTAGCAAAAATATTCTGAATATTTCTATTTCTGTTTAACACAATGTTGAGCAAGTGAGGCAACACGCCCCTGTATTGTGTTATTACTAAAACATTCATCACAAAATATTTTTTGTCCTTATACTATTATTAGCTGAAAAATGCTGCATGTAAAAATATATAAAAAAAAAAACTGTTATATTATTATTTAATCGTTTGTAGAAAATCTTAAAATTGATTTAACCTGACCTTAAGTTATTAGCTCTTCTATATGTTTTCGGACCTTTTAGGGCGCTATATAAAAAGAACTGTGGGACTTGGGTTTGCCCTTTTTTCTACTTTTATTTTTACAAACCATCGCAATCAAATACAGATCTTTAGTTTCACAGTGACTTTTTTTCAGCCATGTTTTTTTTATGTTCATGCCATTTTGGATGCAGTTATTTGTCAGATGTCCAAAAAAGACCCCAAAAAAAAAATCTAGATCATTTTCTGGTTGCTCTTCATTATAAAATGCATTCCCATATTTCGTGAATTTTTTTTTTTTTTCAAATTGTGAATTAGTTTGATCTTTTTTTTATTTCTACAGTACATGCTTCTCTCTATAATTAACTGCTATTTCATTCCAAAGATGTTCATCACTGGGACACCGAACCTGTTCCCTTACTGAATGGTATGATGATGCATTAACAAACAAGCTTTATTACTACAAACGATAAATCTAACCCACAAAGGTCCATAGTAAATTTCACACAATGAGACTGTGTTTCTGAAGGGTTTAAGTAACAGTCACATGTTTGCCTCCATTTAACTCAAATGATGTACAATGAACTCTCCAAAGCTTACAATGCATTACAGCCCCAGCTGGATTTCCCATTGAATCAATATTATATACAGCGGATTTTGAAGAAAATAGTACAAAACCCTTTCCAAAATATATTGCCATTGAGCAAAAAGAGGTACATTTAGTAATTTAGTAATCTAAAAAAGGGAAAGTTTATTCAGATTTAATATCAATCATGAAGAAATTATAAGTATATTTATACAGTTATGTAGATATTTAGTCTTAACTGTAAATGAATCCAAGTTGTGATTGTTCACATACTGTATGTGCAACCCTATCAGGGCGCTGATCCATGTGCTGCTTACACACACAAAAGAGCAAGCAGTTTGGCTCCTCCTTCTTGTCTTCAGCTAGGGTGTGATTATCTTATGGAACCTGCACCGAGAGGGAGAGGGAGAGAAAAAGAGAGACCAAAAGAAAGAGTGGGTAGCCACTCTGGTGCACTCTGGTGGTTCCTGTAAAGGCTTCAGTATTTGCTTGATCTCCACACAGTGGCATTGTGGCTACAACAAGATTCTGAGACAAACTATTCTCAGTGGACAGACTTAAATGGACAAATCTAAGCTTTTCGTACTCCAGAACATTTATTTCTTTATACTCATGCATTTTTCCAGGACTCATGAACTTTCTGCAACTTTTTTAGTTCTTTGGACAGTTTGGTTTCACCGCTTGGGAGAACATGTTGCTTGTCTTGGAAAGATGAAGACCCAGAATGCTCATTTGAGGGCTGCAAGAGGAGGACTCCTGAGGTGCGACATATGAGCATTCTCTTCAAAGAAGAGAAATCATTTAAAGTGGAAAACTTCTCCTACTCTCAGGTTTGAGAGGATTTATGTCTGTGTGCTGGTTTAGCCAGGTCTATATTTTCTAAGATTTTTAACACCATTCAACTAGTGGTGACTGAGTTTTATGCCAGTGATGGATCCTGGTAATGGAACATACTACCGAGATCCACCGGGAGACTGGTTCTTCGTCATGGCAGTCAACATCATCCTGGTCACAGTGTTGGGAAACCTGCTGGTCATCATTGCCGTGGCTCGCACTCCACAGCTACAGACTTCAACAAACATCTTAATCATGTCGTTAGCATGTGCGGACCTTATCATGGGGACCCTGGTGGTCCCGTTTGGGGCCAGTTATGTTCTAACAGGTAATTGGCAGCTTGGTAACACTTTCTGTAACCTCTGGACTTCAATTGACATATTGTGTGTTACAGCGAGCATTGAAACGCTTTGTGTCATAGCAGTTGATCGGTATGTAGCCATCACAAGGCCACTGCGGTACACAGTTCTACTCTGCAAATTTCGTGCCCGAGTAATAGTTTGTTTAGTGTGGGTTGTGTCTACTTTAATTTCGTTTGTTCCAATTATGATGACAAATTGGTGGAAAAATAATGAAACAGAGGCGATGGAATGTTATAAAAGTGAGAAATGCTGTGACTTTGTGGTTAACGAACAATATGCAATTTCTTCCTCATTAGTCTCTTTTTATATCCCCCTGGTGATTATGATAGCTGTGTATGCAAAAGTCTTTGTTATTGCTGCACGGCAGGTAAAGCTCATAAAGAAAAACCGGCCTCGTTTTCAGAGCGACTGTCTTGCACAGATTCAAACTGGTGCCAACTTGAACGATCTCCTGCAGCCAGCGTGCATGGCCTCCAACAGCTGCAACAATGTGACGAGGAGAAAGAGTACCAAGAGGAGACCATCACGACTGATGATCGGTGAGCTCAAAGCTATTAAGACTTTAGGCATCATCATGGGGACCTTCACCATATGTTGGCTGCCATTTTTTGTTGCCAACATAATCAAAGCTTTTAAAAAAGACATCCTTGATGGGGACCAATTCCTGTATTTAAATTGGCTAGGTTACATTAACTCTGGCCTCAATCCCATCATCTACTGCAGGAGTCCAGAATTTCGAACTGCTTTCAAGAACCTTATTGGCTGTCCGTGGCTCTCCACGGCATGGCTGAACTCTTTTTATAAGGAACTGCGAACTCGCTGCTCCTGCTTTCTATGGCAAACTGAGCCAGGCACTGGGGAGTCTTTCCAAAAGTCTCCAGATGGTAGGACTGAAGGCAGTGGCAGCCTGGGCAGCAGAAGTGAGGAGATCTCCATTGGTCTTTCACAATCCAATGGCAGCACACAGTTCACCGACTGCTTGGAGCCAGAATCCTAACTGTAAGTTTCTATTTTCTTATTTTTAATAGTTATTTTTCATTGCAACTACACATACATAAGTTATTAAGATCCAAGAATTCCTGAAGACATTGTGAGATTATATCTTTACAATTTATATTAGAGATGCACCAGTCTGATGGACGGAGATTACAAACTGACAGTTTTCATCACCTTTATCAGCTGAAATGTATTTGATTGGAAATAGTTCCTCAAAATTTACATAAAACATTTGCTGTCTTGAAAACACAACAGCCAAGAACATGTATGGTGATGCACTTCAATTAAACAGATTTGAATTTAGTTTCTGATGGTGCACAGTGTGCACCATAATATCCTCTACAAAGGTAGAAACACAAGAGAAGCAGGAGCCTGTTTTCTTTGTGGTTCTTTTTAAATACTTATTTACGGGTGATACAAAGGAAGATTGTTAACAGAGCTTTTCTGTGTAACTGGGGCAATCCCTTTCTTTAAGATTTAGGAGTAATACATTTGTCAAAGGATGGAGTAATGATAAAAGAAATGAAAAAAAAAAAAAAAAATAGAAAACATAATCAAAATTTAAAGCACCAGGACAGTGCACCAAAACAGCTGGGAATTGACATGAGATAAGCAAACCCTGTTTTGTTCAACGGTAATGTCTGTATCAAACATTAGACCTAAGCTACACTATAGCAGAGAAAAATAGGTGATCTTATCACAAAGCAATAGCAATTATTTTAATACCTCTGGCTTTATGTGTAACCAAAAACTCAAATATAGCATTGTCCTAAAAGACTGGAATATTACATGTCAAAAGTCAGTTTACTAGTATTTTTTAGATTGTATTAACAATAAACTGAAAGAGGAGTGAGGTTTTTTAAAGAGCTTTATCAATTCCTTTATTATAGATGTGTTGTTTTTTTTGTTCAATTTTTTTCTATGTGTAATATTTAAGGAAACATCTAAAATGTTGAAGCAGCTATGGGACATGTACAGCACAAAATCAAATTCACAGTGAATCTGTTATATATTCTTGGCTGCATAGAGATACAATAAAGATTTGCTTCTGGCATATTTGATAATCCTTTATTTATTTTTAAACAAATGTCCATGTAGTGATTTTACATCAGGTAGTAATTAAAAAAATGTAAGGGCTTGTATTTCAAATAAACATCATTCTCATGAAAGACCATGATATAATTGCTTTAGTGTAATTATTTCTATTCATCTTTATTTAATATTTAGGAAATAACATTTATGATATGATTCAAATTAAAAAAATAACTTTTTTGTTTGACTTTCAAACTTTAAGACAACTTAACATGAAACAAATTCTCAAATTCTTAAGTTGATATGAAAAAAAGTAGTTTAAAAAAATCTATATTTGAACATCCTAAGCTAAACTGTTTTTGCTGAGTGAAATATCTGGAGCATTACATCCTCAACATATGTTTGGAAGTTCAAAATCCATATTTTGAATTTGATCCCAAAATCAATAAAAAAGTCTTCATTTTAGTCTCAGTGTGTCACTTATTTAATTTGAAGATGCAAAAAATTGAGTCAATGTAAAAGTATAAAGCCTTAGATTTTATATAATAAAACCATATAGTAATTAATGATATGCAAAAAAAAACATATAAACTGTTGTCTGTGCAAAATAAAAAAGTGCTTGTGTCATTATCACAACAGCAGGTTGTTAAAAGAAAGAAAGTTTTTTTATTGAGCTCAGCTGTTGAAGGCTGATTCGTCCGATCACGTGATAAACAGGGACTGTCGGTGGGCCTCAGCGTGCCCTGCCCAACGCTCGCTGGAGCAGATAAATCTTTATCACTAATGCGCAAGACTTCCCCCTCATAGCTGGACAGCCTGTTTACAAGACCGATAACCAATGAGGTTATCCCTATTGGGCTGAGGTAGCTAAGTTTGGGTACCTCCGTATTTGATTCATGCCTAAGCTATCAGCAGGCCTACAGTACACACTAGCATGATGGTATCTGTAAATTCAGAAGAAATAGAAGGTCTATAATAATTGACATGATCTATAAATGGAAAACTATATATTTTTGAATAGTGTGTTGATTTCATTTCTGATTAATAAAAACTACATTTTAAAATCAGAGTTGAAATAAATAAAAATGACTGATTTTGATATCTAAAAATTCAACTCTAAACCCATTTATTCAATTTTTTACTGCAGATTGTTACATATGGAGACCTCTTGTTGGTAATTTAGCTGTACGGCTCTGGTCATGTCTCATAAAAAACATCATTAAATATTTGCTGTACACACTACATGTCATTTACCACCCTTCCTGACAACCCTTGCCATAATTTAAAGAAATCCATGAGCACATAATACAAAGGATATTTAGGGCCTTATAAAAGCCTTCCATAAAAGGAGCGTGGTGTGTTCTGCAGTAAATCAGCCTAAGGGAAGGCTCAGTCGCCTCACCCTGCGCACCCAGCAGGATTACAAACATAAGCGGGAGCACTCGATCAAATATGAAGCTGACGGGTGAGAGACCTAAAGACCGGCTTTAATAAAGGAAATTATAACCTTTTCCAAATACACTCTGATCTTCTAAGAAGAGATGCTTTGGAGAACTAATACTGCCATCCTGATTCTTTTTCAAGGGAGCAAACCATCGGAGCTGTCCAACCTAGTCCACATTAAGAATAAAGCCCTACTAGACAGCCTAGTTCCTGTAAAACTGTGACAACGTCTGCAGGGTTTAAAGCATGAGGTGGAGGACGGCAACGCAGATTAAAGACAGAGATACAACCTCCAAGATTAGAAGCTACGTTTTAAGAATGGGCGTCTTGCATTGCAAAGTGAAGACATTATCAATAGTTACTTTGTTTTCTTTGAAGTCTATGCTGGCACATCAGCACTGCCCCCATCAACATTTAGAACAGGCCTTTGGCTTGTGTCACGCACACCGCATGTTAAATGACAAACACATATTTCTATACAGTAGATTTATTCCCTGACTATTCTCTGAGGTAGCATTGCTGGTTCAAAAACTTTTCAAACTTTTAACATCTTAGGAAATTTTAAGGCTTCCAAGGATTTGGAATAATAATATGGAAGGGCTTAAGACCTGAGCATTGATATTTAATTATGACATAAACGGAGAGAAAAAAAAAACTGTCCACTGGCACTGCAAGTTCAATTGAAGGATGTGGAATATTTCTGTATTCACCTTTGCAGAATGAGTTTTAAGTTGGAAAATAGAGTGCAGGAGCCATTAAAATCTCATTAAGGGGAAGTTTGAACATTTCCCTACCAACCCTGTCTTCAAAGCGTTGTTTAAAACAGAGTGATAGCTGTAATAACATGTTGATTACACATTTAAAAGCTACTTAAAAACTACTGTTAAAACGCCTGCTTTATTATTTGAATGTAACCAATTCAGAAAACTAGATGTCTACTAGCTATTACCTGTATTACTAGCAGTTTGTAGCTTTGCTATCAAGCCAAGCAGTTATCATATCTTCCATTTATTTGATCTTTTTCCTAGATCCTCATTCTTACTGCAGATGTAGATAGATATCAAGTAGAATTTGCTCTTGGTTTGAAATTTCCTGCTTTAGATTCAACATGAGGTTTCAGAAATCTTTCCCTCTGCAGCCATCATCAGTGTTCCAGTTTGAAGCAAAGATTTCTGTGTGGTTAACTATTGTTTTTGTGTTGCATTGGTTTTGTAACTCCACATCACAGTTATTTAGCATTGTTTACTTTGTAAAGGACTGACTTCCGTTTATTTTAGCGTAAGACTTCCAAAGGTAAACAAGGACCACAACAGTTGTGTAACTGCATTCTATCACAGCTTTTCTTGCATATTTCAAAAACAATTTTATGGTTTTTGCAATTGCCTGTCTGTCAGGTCTATTTCAAATTATAAGAAATATACTTTTTAAATGGTATCAAATCCAGAGTTTCTGAGTGTTTGTGTTGCATTCTTCTATAAGCGGATGTAGGGACAATTCATGAAGCAGAACATCTGATTTCAAAGCAAAGCAACCAAGTATGTTGCACAATTAAAGCGGAGGCTTGGTGTAGAGCAGGAATGAAGATTTCTATCCAGATGTCTGATAAAGTGGTCTAGAGAGCTGTTATCTTGCACGGAGAGACAATGCTGCACCGTCAAATGAATGTGCAGGAGCAACGCTAGAGCACAAAATAATCTTACTCTACAGAGGCATGTTGTTAGCCACAGCAGCTCTTAAAGCTGAGGTTTTATAGACATAGGTGGCAAACATTTTTACTGTATCAGTCATCAGAGGTGAAACTCAAACAATTAGTAAGGGCACGCAACCAAAGACATTGAATCTCAGTGAAGGTTTCCCGGGCTAAAAAACAAAACAAACTAAAATACAAAAAAAACCAAGAGCAAATAAAAACACACACACAAAACCAAACACACAGAGGATAGTCTTTGGAGACCAGGGTCAACAACTTGTACAGTTTGAAGGGCTATTTATCCCCGACTCATGCAAAATAGGAAAGCCGCAAACCCCCATAAAAATCAAGGTTATGATTAACAACCTAAAATAGATCTAATTCATGAGAATTTTCTTATGTAATGGTTTAAGAGACATGGTTTTACTTTTTTTTTACTACTTAAACAAAAAGCTTTAATGAGAAAATGAATAAGTCCTGTTGACTGAAATGTTCTGTATCGCAGAGAAGGGAAGAAACATGTTGTACAGTGGATATTTTATACAGATGCTTGAAATAATATATATAAAAAAGTAGCAAGCGGTGACCAGCAGTTACCTAAAACAATAAATGTTGAAAATTAGACTTTTTAGGCCAAAACAGACTGAATGTCGGGCCTGAATGGCCCATGAGATAAAGCCCAAATGGTTTTTAGGGACACTGACATAAAGTAATATTTATTGTACACCCATTTAAGCTTGATGTCACAGGCACTTATTGCCTTTTCAGTATTTTACTTTTTCATTAACCTCCTTGGTAAGCCCTGTTCAATATCAGTAACATCAGTGATTTATGTAAAGACTGAACTGACTGGCCTTCTCAGTTGCCTCCTGTCTGGCCACCTCAGCTGCTTGTTAAAGCAGCCTCCTGATCAAAGACTATGAATTTAGTTTAAAGCATAACATTTCTGTTGTTAACTCAATAAATAGAATATAAAATAAATGTATAATGTAGGTCATCCTTATATCAGCCTTTTTTTAAGTATTTTCTAAGGGCCTGAACAGAACTGATCTGTACCATAAGTTGCTTAATATATGGGTGACCTATTTAACGTAAGCTTTGCTTAGATGTTTCTTTCTAAAGTTTATAATAGTGGCAGCTGCTGGTCACTGAAACAGGGGTGGTGTTAATTAAATCCAAGCAAAATGTATTGCATTCACAAATGAAACACAAAACTCACATTATTCTGACAGGTAAAAATAGCTGTTGTGCAGCTCTCAGAAAAATAAACTCCAAAACAACATGGAAAAAAAAAAAAATCAGCACAAGATGTGCTGAATGTTTTGACCGAATCATTGATTTTTCCTCTCTCGTCCTGTGGTGTGCACAGTATTTTTGAAGGGTAGGGGTGGAAAGAAAAAAAAAAGGGCACGTATAACGTGTCCTCACCACTGTAGAGGGAACTTAAACATGAGTTTATTGAACCCTCTAGCACGAGTTTTGGCTCCTGAGAGGACACCTTAATCTGTGCGTGTAGTAATTATTTTAATAATAACAATGATAATACTAAATATTGTTCAAAGAGTACGTCACATAGGTGACCTAGATCAAAGTGCAGCAAACAAAAGTAAAAAAAATATGTGATGAAATAAGGAAAATTGAAGTTTAATATAAAAAACAGGGAAAAGTTGTTTGTCTCTGTACAGGCTGTAATGAATATTCTCCACTTGATTTTAATTGCTGTGCAATTTTACCAGCAGATTATGAATATATTAAATAATTAGAGCTGGAAGTTACAGTTAAATAATAGGTAATTCAAATCAAATCATTTCATTAATAATCAATATGATTATTAATGAAATGATTCTAACAGAAATTTGCTTACTCACTATAGTACTTAAAGGAAAAGTCTGGTCAGCAAGTAATAATCAATGGATCATTAGCTCTACCTTAAACTAATAAATTTGCAGTGATTTAATGAAATTAGCATTAATCAGTAAGAAAAAAAAAAACAATAATTTTCGTCGCAATCATTTAGTCTGGGAACGGCCAGTTTTGCCCAAATATACTAACACCTCACTTCTGACATGTTCCGGCAGCGACGTCACAGTGCTGTAAGCCTACTGTAGCGTGATTCTGCCCGCTTTACAAGCAAAATCAGTGGGAACTATTATACACACCTGCAATCAACAACAATTATTAGGACCTCACCATTGAATTTGGCGACAGCTATAGTTAAACTAACAATCCCTGCATGCATGGCAGTTGGATGTTGTAATACATCGGGTTAAAGGGAAAAACAAAAAGAGTTATTTCACCTTTCTGATTCATGATCCACCTGTTTTACTTAAAAAGCAACAACAGTTGAAATTAAAAACCTTCTTTTAGATAAAACACAAAACTCTACACTGGTGAAATGATCTTATCTCGGCCAAGCATCAGAGATGTAGGCAGAAAGAAGTCTGTTTTTACCAGGAAAAATCAAACTTCTCTGAAGGTGCCGGGTGGCTACGTAACTTGGCTTCAGCAGACAACCTGTGTGTCTCGCCCATCTGACCTGGAAGTCACAGGCCAAAGAGAAAACAGGAATATTAATAATGTCTCTGTTGCAGGGATGTGAACTTAGGGGGACTTGATTCAACTTCATCATCTCCAAAATGAAATAACAACACTAACCCTGGTGGAACCATAACAATTAACAAAGTCTAAGCATTTATGTTTTGCACAACACCAAAAACAGAGTGATGGGCACATTCACATTCAACAGGGATATCTACCCAGATGAGGATTGTGCCCCCATAAGTACTAACAAACAAACCTCAACCCAGGGGTGTGCTGACCCCATTATGATGATGATGATGATGATGATGATGATGATGATGATGATGATGATGATGATGATGATAAGGATCTGTCTGATTGGGACTTTCATGGTGAACTATGCAGGCAAAATGAGATCCTACAACTATTTTAGACTTGTGGGGAGGGCTGACGTCTTATCATCAAAGGAAAGTTACTTTGGTGAAGAAGTAAGAGGACTGTGGAAGGAAAGACCATCTTCAAGTTTAAAGACTTTGAGAGAGAAGTCATACCTGAATGAAAACACCTATACAACAATTTTGTGGTAGAATGGGGAGCAACGGTTCCCTTGTAACATCAACAAGTGGGATGTAATGTTGTCTGACCAGATGTGTGAAGAGAATTGCAATCACTTAGGTCTTAATGAAGTTAATTTTTTATAAGATGTGGGCATATGGTGCTAGGCCTATTGTAGAAAATTACCTTTAAAGCGCTCTTGTCGTGTATAGGCTTGTAGAAAGTTTTCCGTTAATGCTATAACTTTAAATAAAGCCTAAGTGATTAGTATTGCACTGCATGTATTCAGCGTCTATATGGCATCAATGTACATAAATGGCATAATTCACCCCAAACTCCCCTATAGCTATATATAAAATGTTAGGTTTAAACCATTTAAGGTTGTTTTCCCAGAAGTATCTAAAAAAGAAGTCAAACTTGTCAGAAGTATGAAGAAATGAATGAGAATGACACGGGAGTAAATATAGGCTGATTGTACCTCATGAGGTCCGCTATTCCAATCTTGTAAATATTATCAGACTTCCAAGTTGACAGCTCATGAGACGGATGTTGGATATTTATAAGTATCATAAGTCTGCTCTGTAAATAACTGCGTTACTCTGTTGCTAAAGCAAATCAAGTCATAAAGTTGGCCCAAATGGTGGAAATAATTTCAATTTGAACTGATTTCAAAGCAACTTTTTCTTGTTTCTTTCATTAAACACTTAATGCCTAATCACAATGCAGCAAACCTGATGGATAAATAACACACAGGGCTACATAAGGAGTAGGTTAAATTTTGTTTCTTAATTTAACTAAAGCTGCTGGTATGTTAACTTCTAGTACTGTTTGGTATGAACTATAAGTTATAAAGAGCTCTGCATTGAGTGTATATAATCAGGCGTCAATTGGAGCAAATCTCTGTGTCGAATGTCTTATCATAAAGGCCGAGCCGCCTCCTGAGCTGTGAACTCTATGATTTTCGGCTTTTCTCTTGAGCATGCTAATTGTGCTTCCCATCCAACTTCACATGGCGCCTCGTCCACCGTGCATTTAGTTAGCTTAGAGTGAGATCAGGCCCAAGAGAGCATGAAACAAGAAGCAGGATAAATGAAAACATGGAGTTGTTGACCTTTGAGGAACCACAATACTGCCTTTGATGCTGGCCAGATATCGGCACCAATCACACGACTTCATAAAAGAGGCATCTTGGAGTTTGGCAAACACCCAGAATTGAAAATACCAACAACGTTGGCTTGTTTGAATGTGATATGAACTGTAAGATAATGAAACCTTGCTCAACAAATCATAACAGCAGCTGGAGCGAATGCACGGTACGGAAAACCTTCAGGATAACGGGCATATATAAGCTCTTCCACATCTTTTCTGTTCAGCTGGGAACAGGTTTGCAGCTCACACCAGATGTTCACTTAACAGAAAGTGCTACTTCGCTCATGATGCAGAAAATTAATCTGGCTGTATTGATGGGTCAAAGCAAGCAAAAATAAGTGAAGTAATATTATTTTTTTTTCTTTTAGTCTAGTGATATTTTTTGCATTCAGTGTTACATATAAACAGGTATGATAGTGTGTTCAGAAATAATATTTTTATTATCATAATTAAAAACTTAACCCCTTTAGGACGAATCGTCAATATGGTCTGGCTGTTGATATCCTGCCATGGCTTCTGCTCTACATACTGTGTAACTGTGTCATGCACCAATCAGTGAGGGTAGAGTATACATTCTCTTGCTCTTAACCTAATGTTGTTTTGTAATTCGAAGCAACTGTGCGTGAGACTTGGTCCATTATCCTTTGGCTGTTGGTGTTTGGACCAGATACGTTGATCCCATCTGGGCTCATAGTTTCACATTGAATCCACAAACTATAAAAATATCATTATTGATCATTTGGCACTTTCACATCATATAACTCAATCCATGCAGTTACGTAAAACATCCAGTGCGATATTAAGGCATGGAGCTTGGATTTGCTTCCAAATAGCAAAATGCTTTTCCCCCCTCATATTGTCTAAAGAGCTGTTGATGTCGCCTTCATTCCGCTTGATCAAATGCATTTAGTGCTTTAGAGAAAAAACTGGTTATTGAGCCCAATATTACCAATTTATCTACATCAAAAGCTGTGCTTGAAAATAACCTTTATATCATTTTGTTATGTGTATTTTGTCTATGTATTGACATAAATAACACAGACAGCAATTTTATATTACTTATTACATTTACATTTGGGTGGATTATGTGTTTGATTCTTTTAGCAAGATATCCTTTAATTATTTTATTAATTCATTAATTGCTGCACATAAAGCACAGATGTAGAACAAAAAGATAATCTAAAAATGTTGCCTTAGGTGGGTACAGAGAAATCTGCTATTTTATTATTTTTGATTGTTTAAAATCTTTAACTCATAGCTGGGCCCTTCACTAAAGTATGAATGGTAATTTCATCTGTTGAAGTCTCAGGCAAAGTGCTAGTAAACCTTTATTAGGCACATTGTCATATAAAAGAAAAAAAATCACACTAAATAGTATTCGTCGAGACCCTTGCAGTTTCAGAAGAGATGTCACTGTCCATCATGCTACAGAGTCCCAATAGTTATTAAAAAAAGTCTTCAATTTTTTTAAAATAGCAAATTCAACTTCAACTTTAAAACTAATATTTTTCATTGGGCATTTTTTATGTGAAAAGTCAGTGTCAGAAACAGGGGACCAGAGTTTGATTATTTCCAATGTGGTCAGGTTCTGTTAAAAATATTAACAAAAATTAATTGATTCATGAAGTCAAACTTTAAGGTTTTACATTTATGTTCATTTTCAACACAGATTAGCTTTTCTGTGAAGCTTACAGGCTGAATTATTTTATGCCTCCCTGTAAGGGCATGCTCAGTGGAGCCGATAGCATCATATTGCATGTCTTGTTGGGAAGCAGGACGGTAGTTAACACAGAAAAAAGAAGAGGAGGGAATGTTCTGTAATTAGCCAGAAAAATAAATAACAGGAAAGAGGTGCCATGTTGTTTTTCAGAAAGAAGTAACAGATATATTTATCTGATAGAAACTGGGGTACTGTACAGGGTGTGTCTTGGACAAGCTGACAAGGCAAACAGTGCCATAATGAAACTAAAAATTCAGGCAATTAAAAAAACAACTTATTTTAGACAGCCTGGGCCATATACTGTAGGCAGAAAGCTGTAATAAATACATGAAGTAGTGAGCAACGATTGGAGTATTGGGAAACACATAGAGATATGGTGCTAAGATACAAGTAAACAATATTTGCTCTTAACTGTGATTTATTGCTTAAAGTTCAGACATCTTTCAGTTCAGTTAATTTTGGTTTCACCTACAAATCAGAATATTGTACAAACATTTCTTAGTCAGCTGTGATAAAATCATGTTGACGAACTATGGCTGCAGACAGTCAAATATATAAACATTTGCAAAAGTACAGAAAATATCTCCCTGGCACAAACACACCCTAAAAGACTTTAAACATGAAGACAGAACTGGCCTTTCTGTTTCTCTGTGAAAAAATAAAAAATAGTATTTAAATGGCTTGATATAATTGGTGTATTATTACAGTAGGTAATACCAAATGCTTGAAATATAGTTAGAATTTCATCATAATTATAAAACATGACCTTGTTCTATATAAGTATTCCCATTTTCATTTTTTCCCCTTTTTCCTGTGAGAGGATTACATCTTAGGCAAAGAAATATAGCATTTTTAAATCTTAGAAGTATTTTTTTTTTTTACAAAAACATATTCCTAAGTACAGTTAAAAGTTTGGTCTTTGTTTCTATTATGCACTTTGTTTAAAGCACAATAATAGTATCTTGAAAAGAAAGAACAACGTTGTATGTACTTAATGTTGATTTAGTTTTTCTTTTTCTTTTTTTCAACTCTTTATCTTGAATTTGTATATCAAATAGTACATTGACAATACACACTTTGACAAGCATCATCATGCATCTGAATATAACTCAACAGTGCTAATATCACTTGACAAAAAAGGGGAATGAGTTTATATGATATTGGTCTCCCAACAGCCTTAAAAAAAAGAGCTAAAGGCTTATTTGCACTTATTTATTTTTTAACCATGAATTTAAAAGCATCTGTGAAAGCCAAGTCTCCCTTTTATTCACCATAGCAACACATAAAGAAACAAAAAAAAACAAAAAAAACAATGAAACTGTGGTAGCATTTATGTAGGCTTTGCATTTCTGATCCATTTCTGAGCGGTATTGTTCCTTTGCCGCAAATGGCACTCCCATTTCTCTCAGCAGCTTTATCACAAGAATACCTCATCTTACTAAACTTTTCCACTCTTATTTTTGAAAAGGTTTATCTAACCTACAACAATGTAACTGTAAAAACATGATTTAAAAAAAACCCATCTGTTATGCCAATCAAACCCTGTAAATGCATCTCTGGTCAGTTTTCTTAAAGCAGAAATTTGTTTGGCCTTAAAAAAATATCTCCCAGCTTTTGCTACACATTAGAAGGTGGGGAGAGTAATTAAAATACTGACATTATTATTCATTTGGCTACAACACTGAAAAAAAAGCATAAAGTTCCTGCTTAAGCAAATTATCTCAGGTAAAGACGCAGGAGAAGCAATGAGAGAGAGGGCATCATTTAATAATTAAAGGTTCTATTCATGCTTTTTTACACCTTTCAAAGTCAACTATAGGCATACATATTTGATGAAATAATTCCTTTAGCCAGTAAACTATTTATCTGTTATGAAATATTATTTATTTTCTTCGAACTGGAAGAAAAACACATGATTTTGGAGTGAAGTTGGCGCTCCCCATCTGGGTGCCACCCATTTCATAACACTGCCGTATCACTCCACTTCTGAAGGCTTGAGCCCAACAAACATGTTTTCACAATGCACAACTTGGCTAAAAAAAGGAGAGTTGCCATCCATGTACAGATTAGGCACATCCAACATCACGATGGATGTTGGTTTACAGAGCAGGGGCAGTACGGTCAAGCTAGCGTTCTTCCTGGAAGAGAGGGTTTGTCAATTTCCTACATAGGATGATGGTGCTTGCTTGCACAGGACAGGAAGGCGCTGCAGCTCAGAGAACAGGATTCCTGAGGAGAACTGACATGCATGCATTAAGGGAAATACCATTTGTGCATTATTTTTGATAAAGACATACAGCAGTAGACATTCAAAATTTCCCCACTTTCCTTGATGGGCCCTTGGCTGGTTCTTGCCTGGTCCCATACAATTCCTTTTTAAACATCAATCTTTGTACTAAAATATTTTTTCTTTTATGATTTGTGGACATTAGGATCTAAAGAGAAGCACCATCTCCTGGTCAGACAGTGTAAAGGCTGGAGTCATAGTAAAAAATATGCACGCCCAGGAGAAGGAGGGGTTACTCCAGTGGCTGGAAGTTGGAGGGGATGTTGCTGGGAGTTGCAGGGATGTCGGCTGCCATTCGGCTGTGGTTTGACTGGAAAGGGCCATTTTGAATGGCTGCTACTGTATCATTATTAGATATTTAAAAGCTTAAAGTTTTATTTGCATGATATAGGCCTTTTCAAAGAGATCAATTAACACTTATCCAAAGAGGGGTCGCAAGGGTTGCTGGTACTTATCTCCAGCTGTCTACGGGTGAGAGCCGGGTTACACCCTGGACGGGTTGCCAGTTCATCACAGGGCAACACAGAGACAAACCGGACAAACAACCATTCACACTCACACCTAAGGAGAATTTATAGAAGCCAATTAACAGTAATGTTTTTGGACTATGGGAGGAAGCCGGAGTACCTGGAGAGAACCCACACATGCTAAGGGAGAACATGCAAACTCCATGCAGAAAGACCCTGGCCGGGAATCGAACCCGGAAGATTCTTGCTGCAAGGCAGCTGTGCTACTCCCTGCAGACCAGTGCTTAGACATAAAATGAAATAATCTCACTTGAGAAACATATTTTCCCACAATTTGATGGTCTGGCTAAGGACTTACCAATTAGACTCTCTGTGATTGGCTGATGTGTTTTTTTTTTCTTCTTTGCTTGTCTGTGGCTCTGATCTTCAACCTTCTGAACAGGCTCTAAACTGATGATACTAAATGGCAAAAAGTGGCTGTTTTTGAAATGAGGCAAGCTAAGGTTCACCCCTCAACTATTTACATCCACAAATCTCCCTGATATTTTTCAGTGTCATGAATAAAATCAAAGTGCACATTCCGTCCTTTTAGCATCCATTTTCTAATAGATTGGTATGCATATGAGGTTCAAACAACCAATTATTTCTCAATACTCCAATAATCATAAATTATTTTTGTTTATATTCATGAGAGTCCTAGATTTTATTGCATTAATTTGAGGAATTGTTGTTTAATATTACTGAACTCAACATCATAATATGTGTATATCTCTTTGCAGCTGCACATTTCAGGAAAAGGATGGCTGAACTGTTACACGTTGATCTACTGAAGCAAACTGTTACTGTGACTCCTGCAGTATCTGAGACCAATCAGCCTTGAAGACAAGTTAAAAAGCATGAGCTGAATGAAGCTTTACCAAAAGAGACCAGTAGACTGACTGAAAGCAGCAAATTAAGACCGGAGAGGAACGCTATGATTTTCTTCTTTGTTTTTATTTGTTTTTTACAGGACATTGGCTGCTGTAGCATGCTGCTCCATAGACATTTGTTCACACGTCATGTACTTTCTGCTGCCATCCATATGTTGACATTTTGTTTACAAAGAGTGTTCATGGATAAGACAAATGTAGATTCTAAATGCATTGCTAATCTTTCAGTGTACAGTATGAGCCCTGTGGTCACAGAAATATCAGCTTCAACTAATTCTTTGCAGTGCTTTAAGTGGTAAGTTATGTATTTATGACACACTGAATCTGTAGCAAAATAACAAGTTCTGCTGAGGCCGGCATCACCGTAGAGACATTTTCATAACACAAACCTTTCAGTGGTGCATCATCCAAAGCAATGAGCGATGCAGTGATTTAACCAACTCTGTCAACTCTCGTTTTTTTTTTTTTTTTTGGAGCCTTGGCTCTTTGTTCGCACAATTCAGCCTTGATTCCTCTGTTTTGTTGTAATTGTTTTTTTATTTTTATTTTATTACAATGTGAAAAAATGTCTTTAAAAAAACCTTCAATATGATTCTGGTTAGTACATGTTTTTGTGCAAGAAAGGTACAGTATTTTAACGATAGGTAAATTTGTATCAAGTAAATCTGCTGTATGCTGTGTTGCCTTATTTCTATGCCAATATAAGCTCAGTAATACACTCTGAATAAAGATAAAATGGATTTGTTAAAGGGAAATGTGCTTACATACTCTCTATTATTACACTGTTGTAAACAAGAATAATTTAATGACAATTGTTTTTGAAAGGGTTTTTAAAATAAGTTGGACAAGAATTTACCTTACAAGGTAAATGTAAAGATAAAAATTAGGTATCCAGAGGCAATCTGAAAGGGTGAAAAGTTCTGATATACATTATCCTACAATTAAATTTACGGAAAGGAGATTGTTTTTGTGTAAACATTTACATGGCTTGTCTTTATTAAAATCCATTAGATCATTCATAGATGCCTCTCAGCTTCGCAGGGACATGGCTCAGGTTGAAATGTCTCATAAAAAAAATTATTTCTTTTTTTTTTTTTTAAACACATGCAAATATAACTAGCAACAGCCCTGTTGGGGCGTAGCTGTTTTTTTTCCACATTTAGATTCATGGCACTGTCCATTCTGCCTTTCCAGTATTCGTTGATGCACTATACTTACAGCATCCAAAAATCCTGTTGCAGTTTGTGGTAAATTATATTAAGAAAGATATATATAATATTATAAAATAATGGTTGTAATAAAGACTAGGGTAAAAATCTATAATTTTATTCCTATTTTTGTTAAACTATCTAATAAAAGCCTCTTGAAATGGCAACATAAATCAGGAGTTAAGTTATTCTTTTCTACAGGATTTGAATAAAGTTTACCAAAGTAGACTTTCAATTTTAGATTAAAACCAGGTTTACTAGATGACAACTACACCACAAAGGGGATAAATGAATTTTTTAAGGGGGAGTAAAAAAAAAAAAAGATTACACCATTAAATTACCCATTAAATAAACTATGTTACTTTTTTTTTCAATGCATATATTTTGAAATGTTTGAAAAATTCCAAAGTTTTGAAAGTATAGCTTAATAATGGACTGGTGACCCGTCCAGGAGTCTACCCTGCCTATGGCCCAATGAGCAATGGAAAGAGGCACTAGCCTCTTTTCATTTTAATTATAATAAAATGATGATTGATAAAAATAGTTAATCATTACAATTATTTTAATATTAAAATGAAAATTAATATAACTATTATTACTATCATAACTTTTTATGATTAGCATTATTGAATAGATTAACAATTCTATACATGACATTCCTTTGGACATTTGCATCCCTGTAACAGAGGGCACTACATTTTATAATATGCTTAATACACTTTAAAACATCAGATGTGGTCTTTTTTTTTTTAGTTAAGTTAAATTTATCTTTTCATCAAATGTCAAAATAGCCTAAGCTTATGATATATCCACTGTTAATATGTGTCTGTTACAGTTGAAAGAAAAAGCAGAGAATGTCAACTCAGGACAAAATAAAGACGATTTTCTCCACAGTGTTTTCATTGATGTCTCTTTTTCCTAAACCTTGCTTGGATATATCTCAGGAGACCTTGGAGGGTCTCGACCCCCACACTGGGAACCTCTGTTCCACTACATCGAGTGCAGTAAAATCACTGTTGATATGAGCTAAAGATACCAAACAAATGCTATTTTTTTCAATATTATTTCTAGTAATCCTCCACCGAGCAAACCCACTACTGTCCTCTTGTTTTGTGTTGGGCGCTTTGGGTCGTTCACTGTTATGAGAGGAATTCAGATAATTTGGGACCTTTAAAAAACAAACTAAGAACAGAGTGCCAGGCTTTGAAAAAACAAACTACAAGCAGCTTTCAGCTGAACCAGATGTTCTGTCTGACTGCAGAACTATCAGCAGCCACAGCAAGTCAGAAGGGGAAACAATTATAGCGTCTGCAGCAATGCTTTGCTTATCAGCTGATTTCTGTTAGGATGTTTTCCATGGGCACAATTAGATCCGAATCAATTGTCAACAATGGCTTAGGGGAAAAAGACAGTAGTCTGATTAGATGTATATACATTTTTTTCTAAATAAAGTCAAACAAAGAACAGTAGTGTAAGGAACTTGTGATCAATTTAAAAATTCAGATATAGTTACGATAAGTAAGATAGCATGTTAATATTAGACATTACAATGATAAGCAAAATAAGAATTTAAGAAATAATGTAGTTCAGGATTTTTAACTAGCAGCTACTGTATATTATTCCCAATTTATTATTTCAAGTGTTCTATTTACACTCAACGGCTCTTCATCTGTTTTATAAGTAATGTTTTACTGTTACTGGAGAACATAATGATCACTTAATCAACATACAAGTCTTATTTTGATCATAAATAGTGTGAAAGCACTCCAGTGAAATCCCATCATGAACTTTATTCACATTTTGTCACACAACTTCTGCAAATAAAATCCAACAGGTGGGGATAACTTTCACATTCAGCCCACTTTTTAATGGTTTGCAGAACTCTGCTTCACTGTGATTAAAGCTTTAGGTCTAAAGAGGTAAGTTTCTACCTGCTTTGAGACTTTTGAGAGTTTGATTTTTGCAAGTTAATCATCTTAAGATCAAATGAAGAGACTATGGGTAAGAAGTTTATACTGATATGTGTGTCCTTTTTTAAAGCCCACCCTATAGATCTGCATTTATATTTAGGCACGTTCTCCTATGCAGGTTCATGTCCATTGCAGCCTTTAACAGGCTTTTTTTATGGCACTAAAGCTTTTATTTGTATGTACCTTACCATCTACTCTGGACCTTAAAAAGCATCCCACTGAAACCACCAGTATTTTCTCACTGTGTGAATTGTGCTATGAATGCTAGCTTTAACCCCATTTAGCTTTTTTTGTGCCATGAAAGTCCAGTTTTAATCTAATTTGGTCAGAAATTAGATTATCTAATTTACATGCTGTTATTTAGGGGCTTTAAACGAAACTGATAAAATGAATATGCACATCATTTCTTGGCCCCGATACCTTGCTGTGAAGTATTGGCCGATACCGATACCATCCGTTTGAAATTTATGTGTGTGTGTATACATGAAGAAATGCATACTACTTTTTATGGCCTACCTGGAATGGGTGACAATAGTTGAATACATTTTTGGCTCTAAAAATGGTATCAGTGCCCTATTTATTGGTACTCGCCAATACTGATACCAGCATTTTAGTGCAGTATTGGGGCCCTGTCCGTTACTGGTATCTGTATCGGTGCAACACTAGTTTTTATGTATTTGTATTAACATTTTTGCGGAAACCCTGGTCTGCGCTGGACTGGCGACTTGTCCAGGGTGTACCCCTCCCTTCACCCATCGACTACTGCAAATAGCTCCACAGCAGCCAGATTAAGCGGAAGGAGATACATGGATGGAAGGATAGAAACCCTTGTTTGTTTTTTTTCTTCCATTTTAATTAGTAGCTTTTTGGAGTTGATCTATCACATGGAATTTAGCTAGAATATAGTAATTTTTTTTGTCATGTGATCATATATGAAAAGGTTTAAAGGGTATTAAAGCTTTTTCTAAAGAATTTAGTAGAATTTAATTTTGTTTGATTTATAAATGTGATGTTTCCATGTAAGGCAAAGTTGAATCTTTAGAAAGGATGAAGCAAAATAAAAAAAAATGCTTGTTTAACAGAACGCCACTAATGAAGCGGTAAATAAATTCCTGTGAAATATTTTCTCTACTGGTGATTTATTGTGTGAACTGGATGTTTTAAGTAACTTGACTACTTGTTAATATACAACAAGACAACTTCTCTGATCTTTATCCATTATCAATTACCCAGCCCAAATAAAGTATATGATTTCTACCCTCCCTCTATGGTTCTGCATACTTAATTTCAAATAGGGTTCCAGATTTCAACAATCAAAATAAATAGTCAATGGGTGTCTCCTTGCTGTCTGGCTCTCTGCTGCCTAATGAATGTTTTTGTTCAGCCTTGGACCCACTTTGTTCCTCTTGCTTGATTGTTGCATGCATTTCCAACATGTAAAATATGCAGCAACATATCGTCTCTGCCTCACTGCTTCAGCTGAGCCAACAGGGCTGCAGCCAGGTGTTACGGCTCTCTTTTTCTAATGGAACACACACAAATATTTCCAAAACTTGTTCCATGAGGGGAAAAGACAACAACCTTTTGACACCAGTGTAAGCCTTGAGAGCTCCCTAGGTCAGATCCTGAAAAGCCAGGCAGCTTCCACATTATTAGATAAAGGATTGTAGATTTAACCCTGTAGCCTAGGCACATACCACTGGGTTTTATTTTTAAATCTTTGCCATGACATCATCTCTTCTGTAATACCCGTATGATTAGACATTAGATTGAAGTGATATAAAGGGTGTTTTTTTTTTTTTGAAGACAAGAAAAAAACTTTTTTTCTGTGTTCCAGTATGATATATAAGATTTCTTTTAGTAATGGCATACAATCTTACGAATCCATGAAATATTTACTAACTGGTTCTAAAATTAGCATTTTAACATGTTTATTCACAATTTTACATTTTATAGAAAAGTGTTGGTCAGAATTTCCCACAACTTTTAAGGTTTACTTGGAAAAAGACAATTTTCACAATCCCATATAGAATACTAACCTTTTTCTAAAAGCTTTATACCCAAATTTATGGAATTCAAGTGATGGATGGTAAAGTCTCTCTGTTGGATGTGTCATTATTAAGCCAATCCTTTTCAGCTAATTGAAGAACTAAGTGCCTGATTTGGCCATCTACTGCCCTCTAGTGCAAGGTTTTCAGATGTTCAGCGCAAATCCTGGTTGAGTTACTTTACTTCTGCTTCGTGAAATATAAGATGTTGATTCTAGTTTTGATTTTCTAGGTCCTTTTTCATCCCATTAAAATTATATTTCATTTCCTCTCTATTCCCCCTGCCAAGAAAAGAAATGTATATATATATATATATATATATATATATATATATATATATATATATATATATATATATATATATATATATATATATATATGAGTTTCTTTAATATGTCTTATAAGTGTCCTTTAAGGATCCTTCATTTTTAGCTATGTTTTGTTTTTAATTTCTGTGTACGTTCTATATAAGCATTTTGAGCCTGTTTTCTATGAAACACATACTGCAAATACATTGTATTTCTAGTCAAAGTAACTATGTTATCGAAACACTGTGACCCCTCTAGGTTTTTAACTATTTTTTTACACTTTAATCTGTTTTTTAAATCTTATTTAATTAAGTAAGTCTCCACAAAATTGCTTTAATTGGTAGAGTGATAAGATTTGTTTAAACATAGAATAAGCAGAATAAAATGATGTATTCATCACATACAGTAATTGGCTAAATAAAGCCTACCTGTGTGCAGTCTATGTGTCACATGATCTGTGGCTGTTAACAGAAGAGAGGTCACTTATCAAGACAGTAACAGGTGGTTATTGTGTACATTTTTGTAAATACATTTTCAGTCTGGGCCAAGGTCCAGACAATCTGGAATCTGATTATCTAGGATCATGGTGACCTGTTCCATAGCAACCAATTACAAAAAGCCCTTGTTCCAATTCTGTACATCAAAAAAATTAGAGTTCCTTTCCTTTCAGTTCAGCAATATTAAACGTTTGGCTGCTAAAAAGCCCAGTGATATGATATAGTCCACATGTTTTTTTAACAGCAGGTTCTGATAAAGCTTCTCTGGGTTTAAAAAGGGCTAAATAAAGGGACATTCTTCAGCAAAACCTGTGTCAAAGACTGGCGCAGGAGTTTACTTTCAATGAGGACAATGAACCAAAACCAAAAGTTGATGAATATATAGGGGATAAAATTGTCACAAAGGCTTAGTCAAAGTCCAGACCTTAATCCAATTACGAGATTCTAATGTAAGTCTGAATGTAACAGCTATTTACACAGCTGTTTTATTTTTACCTGTTAATATATCAAATATTAAAGATGTTGACATGTTTTGTAGATCAAATGGGTCAAATTTAAAAAATTTTTTCTAATGTTAGGGGCAGTAAAGCATGGAAAATATTAATGGAAGTAAATACTTTTGCCACCATTGAAAATTTCATTATTTAAGATTGGACAGTATTGCATAGCAATTTTGAGTAATTTTAATTTTAGAAACTTGAACTGGATCACTTAAAACCCTCAAACTATGGAATTGGCAAAATAAAATAAAAAAAGAAGCTATCACCCACATGGTGCTTTTATATACATAATAAACAGACAAGGTGTTTCTTCATGTCTCCTGTTTAATTAGACAGCAGCAGCAACAGCTAGAGAACCCCCACGCAAACAAACCCTGATGAGGTCTTGAAGTCCCTCTTCAAGTTGTCAATTCTTTAAGATGAAAACAAGCCTCAGTCGCCCTTGTCCTGACCAAAACTGAAAAATAATTACTTTTATTTCCAACAGAGATGCCTAGTCCATGAAAGCCCACTGTGATGGCAAAGGTAAACTCACCAGACCCACAAATTAGCCCGTCACAAACTCATCCATCACTGTTGCCTGGGTGACAGTCTCCAAATACGTGCTGCAACTTAGCAACAGAAGCCAAACAAAAGTCTGGCTGCTTGCAGGCCGCAGGGTCTGGCTGGGTTCAAGATGAGCCAACCAAACAGAGGTGAAGATTTAAAAAAAAAAAAAAAAAAGAGATGAAGAGGCTGGTCAACCAAAATGGGAGACCGAGGACATCATCTGTCCTTGTTTATAAGTCACCTCTGCTGTGCTGAGTGTTGAAGCATGGCAAGAGCGAGCCTGCGGTCATGACATCTCATCTGGCAGGAAGAGGTTAGAGGCATTCTGTTTATTTGCGAGGCTTTATTAAAACTTTATTTAACCTTAACTTGAAAAATAAATTAGTGGGGAAGCATTTCCTACTGTAGTATATCTTTTATAAGATAAGCCTCCTTTCGTGTATAAATGTGTACAATATGGGACCCATGCCCAAAAAATGACTTTATTAAAAATAGGGCAAGCCCTCTCATCCCATTCAATTAAATTAAATTCAGTTCAGTTTATTTATTTAGTGCCAATTCACAACACATGTCATCTCAAGGCACTTTACAGTTCAGCAGATCATACAGTCAAATTTATTCAAAATTTTCTATCTAAGGAAAACCAGTTGATTGCATCAACTCATTGACTTGAATGCAACACCTCACATTAAGCATGCTTGTAGCAACAGTGGAGAGGAAAAACTCTCTTTTAACAGGAAGAAACATCCAGCAGAACCAAGCTCAGTGTGAGCGGCCATCTGCTGAGGCCGACTGGGGTTCAAGGAGACAGAAGCAGAGACACAAAAAGCAGCTGTAAAAGGCGGCCCCGTCCAGGAAACACACAGCCATTCAGCATCCCAATGACAGACTGTACATGAAACAACACTGGTATCATTGCTTTCATTTAGTGATTTTACTTTTTGAAACCTGCTTGTTTCTCTCAGCATAATCACATTTAGTTCAATACACATGGAGAGAAAAACGCTCTAAGTATTTACCAACAAACAAACATATTCTTGAAAGCTCTCAGTGTTCCAGCTACAAATACAGTAATTTCATGGTTCCAGCAGACAGTGTGAAAGCATGGGGAGCCGAGGGAGGGTGGCAAAGAAACAAGAAAATGAGCTGAATAGATTGAACTAAACTCAGGCAAATATCAAACATAGATCTAACAAGTAAAAAAAAAGAATAGATAAGGAAGCTGGGGGCAGACGAAAATTAGCTCCCAAGCCTGTATCTGGTTAGTCCTTTGATTCCACCTAACATGGCCAGCCTGAGAGAGAGAGATTCTAAAAACAAACTAATTCATATAAAAATGGATCCTTATATAGAGATAGATGAAACCAATAGATTAATAAATCAAAGGTTTAAATTTTTTTAAACTAAACAGAATACTTGTATAACACTAGACATTTTGAAAAGCAACCACTTCCACCATATTTGAAAATATAGATCTTCCAGCATCAAATACTCTTGAAAAGTTGTAAACATAGTGCTTTTTGTCCATTATTAATCTTATTCTCAGTGTTCAAAAAAGATTTTGAACTTTGCTTGACCAAGAAAAGAAATCAATAGTTGTCATTTTCTTTTTTTCTTAAAAACATTGTGAAACATTTTTCAAAAAACTCAGAAATCTTACATAGTGAGAATGATACAAAGTAGAAAATAGCCTGTTATGACAGTAGATCCATTTGATCAAATTCCATTTATTGGTCAAGAGAAATCAGATCAAAGTGTGGGGTCATTAAATTAGAAATGTCAAAGTATAAACAAAAAAATAAACAAAATCTTTTTTCAATTTTCATCTGAGAGGGGGGAAACAGCAGTATTTATAATTTACAAATTTTTTTTTTAGACAAAACACATTTGAAAACTTGAAAATAAAGAGAAAATGTTTAGTAGTTTTGAAATATAAATTTTTTTTATCAATAAAATGCATGCAACATAAACAATGTTGTCAATACCCTTTTTCTAAACCAGGAAAATCTATACACTTGTTGCAGCTCAACGTATCTGAAGGATGAATCAAAGATGAGTCAGAATGGTTTCCGGATAGTGGAAAAAAACATGATTCAATATTCACATAGAAATATTCACAAGAATCCCATTTGAAAAGAGACAAAACTCTCTAAATGTTAATGACTTGATGACAATTCTTCATTATTTATTGTTTGTTTGCAGATGACTCATGCATTTTCTGAGAAGTATACTTATAGAAATTCCACTTGATGTTTGACATGCTGAGTATTTCTTATAAAATCGAAGGCTGGAAAAAGAAAACATGTCGTATATTAAACCTTGCTATTTAAACAAAAGTAATTGAAATGCTTTGGATGTAAATATTTATAATACTTCATATAGATTTTTTCTATTAGAATAAACCCATATCTGTTTATGTTACTACTCCAGCAAATGAAAAACCACAACAAATTCCAAAATGCGTCTTTTACCCGGAGGAAAAAAAGTCCTAGAGACTTCAGTGCTTTTCACTATATTGTAATTACATGCTGGGAGATCTTGATTTGCTTTGGGCATCAAATAAAACTCAGTGTCCTGATCCTCCTGGCAGACATATACTGGGGCTTATCAAGGCAGGCAGCAGGGATCCAAAGAAAACCCAGGAGTATTGTTACTGGGAGGGTAATCAGAAAGGCGCCTGTTTGGAGAAGCTTCTGCGGGATCAGAAGAGAGTTTCAGGGTGAACTATTGTTCTTCCAGCATTCGTCTTCAGTCAAACTGGGGGAGACCTCTCTCAGATTCAATCTCCCATGATTGCACAGGTCGTCCAGGTAAGTGATGACCTGTGCAATCAGCCTTATAAATGAGGCTACAGTGTTATTTTTATTTATTTGACAAGTGGCTGTTCACTCTTTTCTAAATCATTCCTCCTTCCCTGTGTTTTTCTCAGAGGCACCAGCTTTTCCTTTTCCTCCTGGTTTCTTTTCAGGGGCTGTTAGGGAGATTTAGAGCAAGATGTTTGGGCAGTGCAGTAAAGGAGCTCTGCTGTACTCTATCATTTTAGCTGTGTAGTACAAAGAGAAGGAGATAAATTCAATACACAGAGGTCTGAGTAGCAAAATTGATTCACTGTACAGCAAAGTGCTTTCCTGTTTTGTGAAAGAATAAGAAGGTGTTTTTAGTTTCTCTTGTTTCTGTCAGTGTTAGCACCTCAAGAGATTATAAATTATGAGACAAAATGTTCAGTTTCTCTTACATGCCTACATAAACTCTAACAGAATCAGAAGTATTCACTTGCTTAAAGACAAACAAACCCTCTCACAAACACTACTACAATCTGAATGTCTCAAACAAACACCATCAAACTAATTTACTAATTATCTTACATATATTATCAAAACTACTTTACTGCTCTCTACTACTGACTCATGCAGACCACCATCATTGTCAAATTTTCCATCATACTATCTTACATTTATCAGTATTTTCATTCTTATTTGTCAAATTAAGTTAATTAGCATATTTGCTGTTGGCTACATTAAAAAAAAAAAAAACAAACAGCATTAACATAGATTTAACCATACAATAACCCAAAAGTCAAAGCAAACAATCAACCATGTTTTTTTTAAGAATACTGTTATTTAATTTGAAATTAATCTTTGAATAATACTTTACTGGGCTTTTTTTTTTTTTTTTAACAGAAACCTTTTTTTTTATATGTCTTTCTAATTCATAGTTTGAGTTCTGGTTTAGAGATTTTGTATTAGTGTTTGTCCCTCTGTGTTAAATCTAGTTGCTGCTATTTTCTTTGAATTAGCACTTTAAAAGGTTTTAAAAGCAAAAAAAAAAAAAAAAAAAAAAAAAAATTTTTTTCTCACAAAAACTTTTTTTTTATACTGAAAAACTTCTAAAGATGAGGAAAGAAAGAAAGAAAGAAAGAAAGAAAGAAAGAAAGAAAGAAAGAAAGAAAGAAAGAAAGAAAGAAAGAAAGAAAGAAAGAAAGAAAGAAAAACACTGTTACACAACAATTTTTATTCTCTTTCTGTACAAGCTAAAATATGAAAATTATGCAGCAGGAGCACCACTTAAAAAGGGACTCTGAATTTTCGATCCCAAATCTGAAGTATAGCTTAAAAATATTATACTGCTGGGATGTCTTTTGTTTCCATCTTTAGCAGCTTTTTTTGAAGCCATTGCAAGAACAGCTGGTAAAACCTAGTTTTAAAATTAACTACAACAATCTACTTATATAAAAATGACAAGTTTACAAGTTTAATGTTTTACAAAAATTAATGGTGTATGTAAGTGAGTTTGTAGTATATTAGTAAATGTAAATATGTAATAGTAAATATGTAAAAAAAACTATTTCTATATGTAATAGAATATGTAAAGAAGTTTGGTAATATATGTAAAATAGTTTAACAGTTTATGTAAGAGAGTTTGATGGTATTTGTGTGAGACATTGAGATTATAGTGGTGTTTGTGAGAGGGTTTTGTTTTCTTTATGCAGGTGAATAGTTGTGATTCTTTGAGAGTTTTTTTCGGCAAAACAGCTGGCTGTTTTTTATTGAGGTACATTTATTAACAGAGTTATTCAAAGTAATTTTTTTTTTTTTGCTAATAAAAGAACAAAACTAAATATCTCACACAACTTTCAATTTTTCTTTGAGTATGACCCACATAATGACTTTTCAATAAATACATGTCTTGTGACCTGCATGTTATGATTTAGTTCATCACAAGGAAGACTGTTTAGTCGACAGTTGACCAGTAAATAGTCAATGATATGAGCCCAGCAGTTTGAGGCGTGGATTACAGCTGCTCTATATAAACAGGAGTATCCAGGACATGAGCTGGATCTGTCATATTTCTTAGGTTAAGTCATTTGTGAACTTGAGTGGTTGTTACCTGGGCTAAAAAGGAAAATAGTTAGAGTGAAATCTGTCTCGTGAAGAGCTATTCAGGGACTGTCAGCACTGTGACATTGACTGGTGGAGCGTCAGCGGTTATCATGAGCCCCATTTGTGAGGAAGAGTGATTTCAGCTTGAAACCCTGTTGTTAAGGAGGGACCCAAAAGCAATGGCATAGCCTTAACCCTTTTTTAACATTTTATGTCTAAAGTAAATCCTGACCAATTGCTGTGATTTATACACGGGTTTACAACACATGAACAAAACAAACATGGAGAAAGAAAGGGTTTGTTAATGAGTACTTCACCCTTTTCTTCTGTCTGCTTTAGAGGAAGCTGGCATGTGCTGAACCACTGTAACTTCAACTTTAATGAAGAATAAAATCAAATTAAGAATATTTTTATCAATACATGATAATTCAACAAAGATTAAACTTTTTTTTTTTTTAAATAAACTTATTTTTTCTCTTTGCCAAACCAAAAGAAAATCAGCCTTTTTTGTTTTGCTTTTCTACTAGTAACCCATCCTAAAAATAAAAAAAGTAAAACTGTTTAAATAGCTATAGTCAATGCATGGTCTTGAATAAAACATTCCATGCTGATAAAAACCTTTTTTCTTTTAATCAGATTTGTTTGAGGTTTGTTTTTTGTTTTTGTTTTTTTTATTAGATGTAAGCCATTATCATCCCAATTTTATTTTATTTTATTTTATGTATTTATTTATTTATTTGACAGGGACAGTATACAACAAAAAGCATTCCTGCAAATGCACCTGAATTAGCCAAAAGGCTACCTTTCATCTGTTGTACCTGGATAGATCTTAAAATTGTCTACCTAAAAAGAACCCCACAACAGTAAGCATTTTACAGTGAAAAATACAAATATAAAAAGGAAAAAAAAAACAGCTATAACTCCTCAAAACTGATTTAAAAATACAGAATAAGTGTTCGCTGGGAAAATAATCTCTGCTTTACCTATAGTGTATCTATAATGCATTAGTTTAAGCTTTTGAATGGAAATATTAAATGATTTCACTTTTTATTGATATTCAAATGCAACAATAAGATGTATTGCTTGAACTGGGTGATATTTTCACTTTTTTTATCCTGATATCAGCTGCAGCTTTACAGCAGATAGTGGACAGCACCACGCTGCCCTGTAACACAGTGATTATCTAAACACAGCTCACATTCTCCATCTCATCACCTGGTAAGGCTCTAGGCTTTTGTGTGCATGTGTCAATGCAGAAATCCAGCCTTTCAAGCTAAGATAACAGTGAACACGGTGTGGCCATATGCAGGGGCAGAGTGTGTGATGACCACAGGGCTCAGTATAACTTAGACCAAAGAACCGAGGAAAAAAGCATAATTGAAAGCTTGCATGTAGTTCTACTTTGCAAGAAGATGACTCATGTTACAAGCAAGTTCTACATGATTTGTGACTTACTGTGACATTTAGAAATGCATATAGATTACTGAAATCTGTTCTAAATAAAAACCAACCGTGATTTGGTTAAGTCATGTAGATATTATATTAATTATATTATGCACAGCATACAGTGTCTTTCTCCAAACTATTCATATGTCTTTAATTATGTCACAGCCATAAACCTTGAGATATATTATATGGTTTTATTGGGAATATTAACATTATCTAGTGAAAATTCTATTATTCTATTATTATTATTTAAAGGGAAATGTACTTTGTTTTTATATATGAATACTAAGTACATATATGTATAGCTCCATTTGATTAAGCAGCCTAATATTGGCTACAATTTGGTCCAACTAACAGCCATAAAGGACTTTCCTCACAATTCACAGTTGCCAAATAATTTATGTTTATCCATATCATCATATCCCCAAAATGTAAAATTTAGGTGGAGGCCTCTGTTTAACAATATATTTATATTTATATATATATATATATATATATATATATATATATATATATATATATTGTAAGTCAATGGGTGTGAATACTTTTTATGGGTACAGGTTACTAAACAGTACCCAGTCTGCTTAGTAACCATAAATAGACAATAAACTCTGTCTAAGTCTAAGACAAGAGTTTTAAAAGCTATAGATAGCAGAGGTCTTACAGTTAAGATTCTTTCTGTGGCAAAAAAAAGTCTAAAAATAAAATGGCATATGTATTTTCTTTCTAAAAAAGAAAACAATTCACTGGTCAAGCTTTTTATGAGAAAATAAGCAAATGCAGCAATATTAATAACGAGTTCTCCTTTCCCCCCTTTTTCCTGTAGTAGTGAATGATCCCTTGCAGCACCATTATGACATTTTCAATGAAGGTCTGTGTGTTGACTGTGAATTTTGAGTTTTATGCATCAAATACATTTAACTCATTATGTAATGGTGCAGTAAAAGGCTGGAGCCTTAATCAAATCAATTCAAATCAGTTTCCAAAAAATAGTCATTAAATAGAAGGAGAGGAACCCAACAAATACTCTTCTGACTTTAATCAGCATTTATTTAATAATTTTTCTGAATGCAAAATAGGATTGCATGATTACAGATTTGATTGCCTCTTGTTTTTCTCGACAAAACATTTTCACCATTATCCTTTTTTTTTTCCCCCTGTCCACCAGCTGACGCATGTACATGCTTCATCCTGAGCACAATCAGAGACCATAACATGGGCTGTGCAATCGGATCATTCTCTCTGGCTGGTAGCACCTCCTGTGGCTTTTGATCAAGACTCTAAAATTCTTCTGACTAGAGCTTTTCTGAAGCAAATAACCCCTAAAATGTTAAACCTTTCGCCTAAATTTAAACATTTTTACTTTACAGTTCACTGTAGGGTTAGCTATTGTTGTGTAGATGCTGCTAAACTGTTAAAACTGCAGGAAAAGCATTACGCTAAAGCTACTCTGGTTACTTAAGCAGAGCTATGTGTTGTAGTACATGTAATAATGATGAAGTTTTACATGTCTAAGTCAATATTTGTAAAATATGTAAAAAGTAAATATAGATTAATGTTTCATGATTATGAATGTAACCCCCTGTACACTACACGACTCACAACGCACGATCAGGCTTAAAGTCGGCCCGATCGAAAGATTATCGCACGACTGAAAAATCGCCCGGAAAATCGCACATTGTACACCAGGCTTAAGAGTTCCGCATCATAAAGTCCCACTTCCTGCGCTGTGAATGGAGTAAACTGAAGATTACTAAAATAATGCTATAAAAAAGTAGAGTATCAATATTTTCAATGAAGCTATTTCATTAACTACCTCACAGCTGTTGAATCAGGGGTTGTACTTAATGATATTACATACATTGCATTTTTATTCTCTATATTTTTGTTTAAAATAGTAAAAACTGTTTAAAATCAGAACACAAATGATTGTTCATGTCTGGTTGAATATGTAAAAAGGCAAGAAATATTATAATCAGAGCATTTATATTCTGTCCTGAATATGTAGGATAAGTGAAATGAAAATGTACCTTGTTTTAACCATGGATGTAGGTTTGGAGTCTCATAGAACTGAGTCTCTTTTGACCAAAATATAAAGCAATGAGAAGGAGGAAATTTCTTCAGTATATTTAGCACAATATTTGCTGAGAGCATTCAGAAAGACTACAGATGGCTCCAGCAGCTCCCGTTATTGACCGCCTGGTAATCAAATCACAGTATGTGTGAATGGAGAATAACTTGATAAAGCGGGTGGGTGGTCTTAAACTCTTGAGCCTCGCAGAAACCAGCTCTTCTCATTCCTCTACAATCTGTACACCTACACATGCAGTCCAACTCGGAGCCCTGTTATACTGCAGAATTGCTCCGATGACTCTGCAGTTTATAAATCTGTCATTTCTGGATAGGGGTAAAAATATTAAAATTATTCAAATGCCCCTGTCACCATGACTAATGTAAATCTTGGCTTAAATTAGGTTTTCCTCTGTTAATATTTTTTGTTTTCTTTCAGGATGAATTTTAAGAAAATAATTGGAAGGAATACAAAATTTAGGTGAAGAAAGTATTTGCCACACATTTCACTCAGGTTGGAACAAAAAAGATGGATTATACAGTACTGGCAATCAGTAATTTGACTAAAAGCTTTTAGCATATTGTTGATAATATAAAGTTGTTTAATGGAAAATACATATATACTCATTCAAATAATGTGTAATTGCTAATTTTTGTATAGGCTTAGGCTGCTGAAATAGGGGCAACTTTTCAATATTCTACTTCATTCTATCTCTGGTCTGCCATTCTGCAGTATTTGTTAGATCAACCACTAACTTTATGCCCTCTCTGCCTTTTCTCATTATTGTAGCTTCATCTGGTCTGTACTTGTTTGGTTGTGACACCACCTTGCTCAGCACCACCAATTTCCTGGGGGTGCACATCACAGACAACCTCACCTGGACTGTAAACACCACCTCACTGGTCAAAAGGGCACAAAAGTGCCATGAAGAGGATGAGGAGAGCCCATCTGCCCCCATCCTCACAGCCTTCTACAGAAGCACCACAGAGAGGGTTCTGACCAGCTGTCTCACTGTGTGGTGTGGAGGCTGCAGCGCCTCAGACTGGAAGAACGTGAGAACAGCGGTGAGGACAGCAGAGAGGATCATCGGGGCTCCTCTTCCCTCCATTAAGGACGTTTCATCCCGGCACTGCATGTCCCAAGCATGTGACATCATCAGTGACCCCTCACACCCCAACCATCAACTGTTCTCCATCTGGCTGCAGATCCAACAGGTTCTGTAACAGATTTGCCCCACTCACATTAGACTATTGAACTCTAGACTGGTCTCTGCAACACACACGCAACAATTTCTTCCTCACCAACGTGGCTGAATTTTTATAATCCTTTTAAATAGAACACAAATGAATGTTCTACTGCATTTTGCACTATATTTACAGTATGCCACGACGTAATGCATTGATCTGAAAATCAACCTCAGATGCAACGCACACAGTGGCGAGGGTTTGATCCGTCAGATGGAGTTATATCTCAAAGAATTCAATGTTGAATCGGGGCGGCAGCTAAATGCTAGGCGATGGGTAGCAGCCAAAACGTTGCAATTTCACATAATCCTGACGAGATCCGAAAAACCGTAGCAAAGACTAGCAAGCGGGTGATTATGTATGCTCTCTGTCATTGATTCCAGATATGCTGGTTGTGTATTTAAATTGTTTTTTATTTTTTTTTTTTTAGTTCCTCTTTGGTCAAAACCCATCAATGAGATCGCACCAAACAGGAAGTGAAATGCACAAAGGATCCGGTAGATTTCCAAATTAAA
>NW_015150903.1:701811-706179 GCF_000732505.1 Cyprinodon variegatus | reverse complement strand
TGGTCAAATAATGTTTTATTCACCTCATGGATTTGCATTGTGAATTGGTCTGAAAACATTCCAATTGCTCTTACAGTAATTAGTGAAAAGCTAATTTGATCATGTCCCAAATTCTTCCAGATAAACTTTGGTTTTCAAGCACAAGATTCCTCTTAAACTGTAATATGGTTTTCAACCATGTTTCCCATTCTCTTTGTACTGTACATAATAGTTTAATTTAGATTAGTTTCACTAGTTTTAGTTAAGAGTGTTAAACTACAACATGTTTGACTTGGAGCTGAATAATTTTTGTTAATAAACTGTTATATTTTGAGCAGAAGTTGTGGTGAATTTATTCCATGTATGTGCAGAATTAACTGTTTGACCATGATTTGAGCTTCAATCACTCTTTCATTTATTGTTTTAACACACAGCTAGTAGGGCGTTTTCTTAAATAATATATACTGTAACAGCCGAAATAATATCTGATTAAATAAGATATTTACCACCCCTATCGGGGAGGGCAATAAACATCTTAAAGTATCAGAAATATAAATTCCCAGCTGGATGGGAATAGAATATAACAGTTATTCACAACATAAATATGGCATCCAACCCGAATTGAATATAATATAAATCCACAACAACGCCTTCGATGTTCACTGCAGATCCGTTTTGTTAATAAACATTCTTGAGAAATCTAACTGTCTCACTGCTTTGAAAACCGGGTCCTCTTCTTCTGTTCCTTGATAATTGTGAGAAAAACAGGAAACAGAGAGACATGCATAATGTATTCATAACCATGGAGCCATACTTTTCAAGCACCAAAGAAAAATACAATCACATATATTTACAATAAACAGAATACCCTGTATAATGCATAAGCTCTTTTCATATTCCATTCATTTTCTGTCACGCTTGTCCCTGCTGGGGTTGCAAGAGGTGCTGCTGCCTATCTCCAGCAATTAATGGGCGAGAAGCAGGGTATACCTTGGACAGGTCACCAGCTATTGCAGGGCAACACAGAGGCACATAGGAAAAACAACTGTTTATGCTCACACTTAAGACCTAAGGAGAATTTAGAGAATCCATTCAACCTAACAGTCTTGTTTTTGGACTGTCTTCATATTAAAATACATATTCCACACCTCATGAATCCCACTGAACAAAGTAAAAACAAGTATTACCCTTCTATGTCCAGTGTCAAACCTTGAGAAACTTTTTTTTCAGTCATTGGTGGCTAATAAGGCCATTACAGCTGGATTTTGCTTTAAAACAGTCAACGAGATGTTTGCATGTTATTGCCAGGTGGCTCTCTTACAGATTGCCCTGCAGGTAATGAATACAATGTTGTTGAAGGTTTTTTAATTCTATCCCATTGAACTTCCAATTGCTGTGTGCAGTAAAGGACAGGATTGATAATTTGGTTGTTGTTTTTATTATTATTTGCTTTTGTTGGGAAAAAAGCAATTATGAACTCTCTTCTGTCTCCAGAAAAAAACAATCAAAGGGACATTTAAATCTGTGCTGCCAATATTTATTAGTTATTACCCTAACTAATAACTAACTTTACCCAAATTAAAATACTCTGAGCAGATCTTGATTCTATTCACACTTAAAATAGTCATATGATCAAAACCTTTTGTTATATTAAACTTTTCAAAAACACTGCTGTTGTGTCTTTTACCTCTTTCTCTGAACATTATCAGCATTACTTGTCCCGCATTTCTGTGCTGTGGGTGTGCAGATGTATGCTGGCTCTTGCGGAGGAGTCTTTCTTCATCTTAGTGATAAAAAGATAGCTTCTTGGCGCCTCTTGAAAACCACTCTTTCTAAAGACGGGAAAATGATTCATATGAACCTGGGAATTTTACATGGCCTGGATCGGCCTCTCCATCTTCTTGATATACCTAGTCACCATCAAGCAGCACTTGTGCTTAACACTGTAAACAAACAATGTCCTCCTTCTCTCAACTACTGGGTGTCTTTTAAAGTTTCTTCAAAAATTTAGAGTTATGTTAAAGAATAAGAAAGGAAGAACTTAAAGTGTCATTCATTACTGACTGCAGAGGTCTTCTGTTTAACTTTATTATTTTTTTTTTTAGTAAGTACCTCCCAATAAAGACATTTAGAAATGAATGGTTATTAATTTGGTTTTCACTCTGTGGAAGACAGTTACAAACTTCCACAGGCAGCCATGTGGCTGATTATGGTAGGCGTGCTACATGTGGAAACATTGCTGTGGCTCATCTTTATTGTGATGCTGCAAGGCTGGCAGGACGCTGGCCCAGCCTGCTGACTTTCACTGTGTGAACTCTGAAGTCGGTTTGAATAGTATGCTGATGAAAAATGGAGATGACTTAAAAGTCCCACTGTTCTTTTGAGGATTCCTAAGGAGAACTTTGTTTTTTAAGATGTTTTTTTTTTTTCTTTCTTCTATTCCCATAAAGGAGCCCATTTTTGTCATTTTGAATGCAGGTCTGGGCAAATGTGTTGATAAATGCGGTTGTTTCTTTGTCAAAGCAAGAGGTCAGACTAACATCTGACTGTATGTGAATGTTGTTTGTATCATTGGAAACATTTTATGCGTAGTTTGAGATGAGACTGTCTAGTTTTGTCGTTCTATCCCACTTTGAATTAACCCAATGTAACCTCCCACATTGTGTTAGCAACTCTTAGGCTGTGAAAAGTCTTCTGTCATTATAGGGCTGTGTTTCCTACATCCCAAATCCTTTTATTGTACCTCATTGGATTAACATTTAAAAAATAAAATAGCAAAAATTTTCCTCTTTTCATTATATGTGACAGACCAGAGGGAAAAAACAGGTGTATATAACATATACTAACCATAGGCCAGAGACTGCCCTTGCCAAAATGTTCAATAACGGTCATGATTGCAGCCCCGGTAGCTGATCTATATTACTCACTTCATTCACCTGCCTTCCCTCCCTGCTCTCTAATTATCATTGATCTTATTCACATGCTCTCTCTGCCCATCTATCAGNTGATTAAATAAGATATTTACCACCCCTATCGGGGAGGGCAATAAACATCTTAAAGTATCAGAAATATAAATTCCCAGCTGGATGGGAATAGAATATAACAGTTATTCACAACATAAATATGGCATCCAACCCGAATTGAATATAATATAAATCCACAACAACGCCTTCGATGTTCACTGCAGATCCGTTTTGTTAATAAACATTCTTGAGAAATCTAACTGTCTCACTGCTTTGAAAACCGGGTCCTCTTCTTCTGTTCCTTGATAATTGTGAGAAAAACAGGAAACAGAGAGACATGCATAATGTATTCATAACCATGGAGCCATACTTTTCAAGCACCAAAGAAAAATACAATCACATATATTTACAATAAACAGAATACCCTGTATAATGCATAAGTTCTTTTCATATTCCATTCATTTTCTGTCACGCTTGTCCCTGCTGGGGTTGCAAGAGGTGCTGCTACCTATCTCCAGCAATTAATGGGTGAGAAGCAGGGTATACCCTGGACAGGTCACCAGCTATTGCAGGGCAACGCAGAGGCACACACGAAAAACAACTGTTTATGCTCACACTTAAGACCTAAGGAGAATTTAGAGAATCCATTCAACCTAACAGTCATGTTTTTGGACTGTCTTTATATTAAAATACATATTCCACACCTCATGAATCCCACTGAACAAAGTAAAAACATAATAAGTATTGCCCTTCTATGTCCAGTGTCAAACCTTGAGAAACTTTTTTTTCAGTCATTGGTGGCTAATAAGGCCATTACAGCTGGATTTTGCTTTAAAACAGTCAACGAGATGTTTGCATGTTATTGCCAGGTGGCTCTCTTACAGATTGCCCTGCAGGTAATGAATACAATGTTGTTGAAGGTTTTTTAATTCTATCCCATTGAACTTCCAATTGCTGTGTGCAGTAAAGGACAGGATTGATAATTTGGTTGTTGTTTTTATTATTATTTGCTTTTGTTGGGAAAAAAGCAATTATGAACTCTCTTCTGTCTCCAGAAAAAAACAATCAAAGGGACATTTAAATCTGTGCTGCCAATATTTATTAGTTATTACCCTAACTAATAACTAACTTTACCCAAATTAAAATACTCTGAGCAGATCTTGATTCTATTCACACTTAAAATAGTCATATGATCAAAACCTTTTGTTATATTAAACTTTTCAAAAACACTGCTGTTGTGTCTTTTACCTCTTTCTCTGAACATTATCAGCATTACTTGTCCCGCATTTCTGTGCTGTGGGTGTGCAGATGTATGCTGGCTCTTGCGGAGGAGTCTTTCTTCATCTCAGTGATAAAAAGATAGCTTCTTGGCGCCTCTTGAAAACCACTCTTTCTAAAGACGGGAAAATGATTCATATGAACCTGG
>NW_015150903.1:695248-699657 GCF_000732505.1 Cyprinodon variegatus | reverse complement strand
TAATCATTATTCTATGTTCATTTGTGTATTTCTTAGTTTATTCATGTATTTCTTAGTTTATTTGTGTATTCTTAGTTTATTTATGTTATGTATTCATGTCAGTTGTTCATGTTTCAAGTTTTAGTTATCTCCCTGGTTCATGTTCCCGTCCCTGGAGGCCAGTGGACTGAGAGGGTTTGGTGTTTGTCTCCTGATCGTGTCCTGGCTCTTCTCCCCTGAGCCCTCAGGGTTTTGGCTGGGAACCCGGGGGAGGTCAGTTTTGATTCCTGTAAGCCTGGCTCCAAGGTGGAGACCAGTTTAAAGTTCTGCAGTAATTCCCGTAATATGTCTTGTCTCTGTCACTCAACTACTGAGCCCGCATGCCTCCATCTGTGCATGTCTGTCTGAGCTGGCTGCTGGAATCATAGAACTCTGAACCTGCCTTCACATTCTGAGGATTCCTGGAACCCTTGATCTGTCTGTTCCTGTTCCTGACTGGTTTAAATCCTACTTGAAGGACAGAAACCTTTTTTGTGTCATTAATTTACATCAGATACTAGTTTTGGCATTCCCAATGATTAATCTAAGGTTACTTCCTATTCAATGTCTAAATGCTCACTTAAATTTTAATAAACAACACATAAGTTACAAAACAAAGCAGGCGACACACAGCTATACATTACAATTTCACAAGATGATTAGGAACTAGTGATTTTTCCACAAAGCAGATGTTGTGACTTGATACATGTAGAAGTGGAGCCAAAATAGATGACCTCCAAGGCCTACCTACCCAACTTTTGGAAGGGGTTAAGATTGCCCCTGAACTTTGGCAGGCATTTCAACAACCTCAGTATTCTGTCAAGATGTGGGATTTTGAACGAGAGTTATGGTCAGTTTAATTTTTGAAAATAATTTGGATAGTTTAGATTGAGTTGAGCCTTGCATGAAAATGAAGAGGCAAATTGAGCCACACCCAGCAGTGATAAGCTATTACAATAGTATACGCAGACAACCACCCTTTTTCTAAGTTGTATTTTGTTTATTGTACAAATGAAAGCCAAACAAAACAGCCCCGAAATCCGACATCTTCCGTAACCACCCTGCTCCGTGCCAGCTCGCTCCATTTCAGACCGTGTGAGCGTGTTAAGAGTGCTTGATATACTTAGGTGATTTTTCAACAAAGATTAAATAGAAAGTATTTTGTTTTAATTTATTAAAATGCACTATAACCAAACTGTTTTTATCTAGCTACTTGGGTGGATGCTGCACAACAAATAGGAATTTACTCAATATGAAAAAAATCAATCTAGCAGATAAATTATATTTTGGTTATCTTAGAACATCAGACGTGTAACCGGACAAGGGGAAACATTATTATCTTGTGAGCATATGAGTGCATATTGACATTTCATGTGGGTGTATGTTTTGATTTAAGCTGCTAAGTAGTGAAGTATTTCTGTCATCCCATGGCTCTGCCTGCAGTGTAAGCCGATATAATCCTGTGGTTAAATTATCTCACTCACTGGAAAGTATTGGATAGAAGCATTAAAGCTACTGAATTCAAGCCAATGGCTTTGCTTGGTGAAATAAAAGGGGAAGAAAGATTTCAGGTTAGTGACCTGTCCTCAGGTGATCTCTAGTCATCATACAGACATCTTATTTAACATTGGATGGATACAGTACACTAGGAATTTTCACAAAGTTACATTTATATATTTCTTTCCATAAACAGAAATATAATTCAATTATATGTATGTATGTATATATATATATATATATATATATATATATATATATATATATATATATATATATACAATTTTTTTTTTATTAAAAACAAAAACAAGAGAGAAGTTTAGATTCTGCTTTCGCAGCGCCACGCCACCTTTTCAGCCATAATTTGTACAAATTAACATTGGAAGCTGTGTCAGAATTTTTCAGAAAAGTGCACAGTTTCTGTTCAGAACTGCCCAAATAACACTTTTTGTCTTCACTGAAGCAACCATCCTTAATAAATAGCTTTCGAATAGGCTGATCTGGAATGACTAAAACTAGGAATTGCATGAAAGTGGGTTTATGATCTAATGATGTTAATGTAGATGGATATATTGACAAAAGACAGAAACTGTCTTTTTTGTGAGTACTTTATCAGAAAACTGTTACACTTACACTAAAATTTGTGAAGTAGTATTGATTCTTGAGTGAAAACATGAATGCTGGATTTGTAGTTCAGTAGTGACAAGTTTTCTTTTTCAGATAAGTGATATGCAAAGGTTTGAAAATGCCATATCTACAGCCATATTTAGCAAATTTGGGAAGGATTTTTGAAGGTTCAGGAAAGGAAATAGGATTAAAATGTTGGTTTGGGTGTGGCTTCCCTTCTGGTGCCAGAGGGACAAGTCTAAGATGTAATGAATGATCGGGGGTGGAAAGGCAGGTGAGTGCAGGACTGAGGGGGCACGTACAAATGACTAGATGCTGGGTCGTTCTAGACATCCAAGAATAATCAACAGGATTGAAAGAGAAGAAACAAAACAAACATTGGTATGAGTACAGCTCATGAGGGCAAACAATGTGAACCTGAGCCAACCTCTCTTTAAAGCCCCCCCCCCCCATGAGCCAACCTAGCTGCAGCTGTAGAGGCGGTTAATTTTGATAGTTAACTAATCACCACAACTGATTGTAAGAATAGGCTTTTTTGAGAATCATTGATTTTTTATATTAAAAAATTCTAAGTAAAACTAACCGTTTTTTTTTTCAATAACATATCATATTACATTATTACATAAGGATGTTCTTACGACATGCCATGGGATATGCAGCTAATTATTCAATTTAAAATACTGTCTACATGTATCTGAAAGAACAATGTATGCATGTAAGAGCAAAATGTATGCATGTGAGAGAAGAATGCATTTGAATGAGAAGAAAAAGTATGTGTGTGTGCTTATTTGTGTGTCTCTTTGTTGCCCTGCGACAGACTGGCGACCTGCCCAGGTTGTACCCCTCCTGTCGCCCTCAGACTGCCGCAGATAGGCACCAGCCCCAGTGAGACCATAACATTGCCCAACTTGCCCTCTTAAAATTAAAACTCTTCACAGTTTTGGCAAAACAAAACAACTTCCTTGAGTAATACGAGGCTCTGTGTATTGACAGAGACTTCCTTTTTAGAAAGAGGATGCATTTAAGCTAAGCTGGGAAACAACTGGCAGCCTCCTTTGCTCATGGCCTGGTGAGTGTAGTGAACACAAGCAATCCCTAAAGTTATTCCAACATTCAGAGTGACCTTGTCTTGTGATTTACACTGCCCTTCAGTATTGATATGCATGTGAAATAGGATTTTTACATTTGGATGTCATAAAAAAAAAACAGGCACAGATCAAGCCTACCAGACTTTTGTGTCTAATGCACATCATTTTGTTATATTTCACCACAGAGATCTTTGATCAAAATGCAGCTGTTGACTTGTGAATGCAAACAGGTAATAAAAGGCGAAAGCAGGTAGAAAGTAGGCCTAGTGCACCCACATCATCTGCTTTTTGTGAAATAGAGGAAGATGGGTGAAAAAGAAGGATGATGCTGACGACATTCTGAGGAATAACAGTGTTAATACATTAAAGTAGTTACTCTATGAAGTGCCTAAAAAGCTGCCCATTTATTTGGAATTTTTGTGTAAGAACAACTGATATTTGCTTATTTAGCTTTAAGAGCCAGAAAAAGAGCCATGTTAGATTAAGGTTATATGGTCTGATAGATAAGACCTTTTTTGTTGGTCTTCTTTATCTTCAGCTGAAATTAAAGGACAAGTTACAAATATCCATGGTTTTCTCTGCATTGTTTCTTTTGTCAGGTCATTTTAGGAAAAAAGTATTTTAAAATGTGAGGACCAAGCAACAACACCAGGTTCTCCCTTGATAACAAAACTAAAATAGTTATGTGTACCTCTCAGTGTTGTTTTTGAGAGCCATCTTAGATTTAGTCATAGTCTTCAGGACGAAAACAATTTTTAGTCTTAGTCGCATTTTAGTCATTAAGATATGTGATAGTTTTAACCTGATTTAGTCAACTAAAACTTAAAAAGGTTTTAGTCTAGTTTTAGTCAGTTTTAAATTGCAAAAAAACATTAACCTTTACAATTTCGAATAAAAAACTAGATTCTTTACCAGACTGACAGCTCTTGACTAGATACTTCAATCTTTGGGAGTATAGAATGCTGCTGGTGCAGTTCATCATTGCTGTTGTGCAGAAAACTTTGATTTACAGAATTTAAATAAACTTTTCTTATGAATTAATGCTCTACCTTATACAAAAGTGTGTCACAAAAGCTCTGAAAATAGCAGATCTAGTTCATCATATTGGTTAATATTAGGGGTGTGGGAAATAATCGTTTTGGCGATATATCGTGATATTCGGCTGCCCAATATAATATC
>NW_015150903.1:679268-695120 GCF_000732505.1 Cyprinodon variegatus | reverse complement strand
CCTCTGCACCGCCACTCTGGCAGAAAGCGCTGTGGAGCCCTTTAACTCTGCGTGCAGCACCAAATCTGTGTTTGAGGCAGTCACTGTGGAAGAAAACCCCAAACAACATGGATAATAATACCTGATCAATATTTTCTGATGAAAATATACAGCACTTGCTGTTTTATCTCATCATTTGATTTTGATAGCTGGGGAAAATATGGCAATATATAGTGATACTGCAATATCGTGATAATATTGTATCGTGACCCAAGTATCGCGACATGTATCGAATCGCAGCACTCATGCCAATACTCACCTCTAGTTAATATAGCAGAAAGACAAGCTAAAAAAATGTACAATAAAGGAACGCTTTTAGACAAGGTTTCCATTCAAAAGCAAACACTTCCTGACCTACTAAGAATCATGCATTACACACAGATCAAGAAAATCTTCATTGCTCCAAAAAAGCAAAGCACGAAGACATTCTTCTTTCTACTTTGGCAATTTTTGCTTTATTTCTTCAATTTTCCCCTTGGGTACCACTTCTCAGGGGTTAAAGTAGATTTGAATTGCAAACCTAAATTGAATGAGTATGTTAACTAAAATGTTGACATGTTCAAAGGAAACAGAAACTGTTTCGATCACAACACAAAGAAACATTTACATCACATTTAAATAGATAGAAATGAGAACAATGAGAGAAATATTCAAAGATCTATGTACCTTTTCACTTGGGTTTTTATCCAAAAATAAACTGTATGCAATGAAATATTTTCTTTGGATATAATTTAGGGATTCCTTTTGGTAAAAATTGAAGAAATTTATCACCTCTTGGGAGCTGGAAGATCTAAAATATTGATAGTTACACAAATGGATTTTTTTCACTTGGCAGAGGATAATCAGCCACATAGTTTATTCAGTAGCGAGAGCAGGAAGAGCCATACAGCTGAGAGTGAACCATCAGAGTGTAGCATAAAGCGCAGACTCTGAGCTACGTGCGTGCAAAGATGCATTTCTGCAGTCCTGGTCGATGTCGTCTCTGATGAGGCCCACCAACACGGGGTTTTCTGCAAACTTCAAAAAGTCATTGGTGGTTAACCTGAGGGTACAATCATGTGTCATCAGAGTGAAGAGCACTGAGCTCAGGACACAGCCCTGAGGTGAGCCTGTGCTCAGGGTGATGCCATCAGAGGTGATCTGTCCGACCCAGACTGACTAATGTCTGTTTGTAAGGAAGTCTAGTAGCCAATTGCAAAGCCCAGATGTTACAGTTTTCTTATCAGATGGTGTTGAAAGCTGAACTGAAGTCCGCATGCTGGTGTTCTCCTCCTCCAAGTGTGCTAGGCTGAGGTGAAGAGTGGAGGAGATGGCGTCCTCAACTGAGTGGTTCCGTCGGAGGGCAAACTGGCCCAGGTGATGATGTTACAGTATTTGTAGTGCTGATGTCCTCAATGCATTTGTTGATGTAGGCTGACACAGTCATGGCTTACTCATCGATATTGATCTTTTTATCATAGATTGCAGCAGCTTTGAACATGTTCCAGTCAGAGCATTCAAAACAGTCCTGGAGTGTCTCCGTGGCCCTGTAAGTCCACACCCACACCACACAAAGTGCTGCTCTATATGCATCTTTTATGTTTGAATAACCCAGATCTAGAGTGTTCTGTCCCGGAGTTGCAAAGTCCACATGTTCGTAAAAATGAGGGAGCACAGTCCTCAAGTTAGCCTGGTTAAAATCCGCAGCAAAGATAAAAACGCCCTCTGTGTGTGCAGATTGGAGCACAGAGATAGCCTGGCATAAGATCTTCATGGCCTCTGTTGTATTAACTCTGGGGGGGGGATATATACGGCAGTGATGCTAACCACAGTGAACTATCTAGTCAGGTAGAAAGGTCAGCAGTTAACAGTCAGAAACTCGATGTCTAGAGAGCAGAAGCTGGACCATTTTGATATGACACTATTTCATACAATACATATAATTAGGGGGTCCTTGGCCTGAAAAATGTTGAAGCCCCCTGCTCTAAAACAGAACTACCAATATAAATTTCTAAAATTTACATGGTTATTTATAAATGCTAAAACAGCATAATGACATTTTGTGTTTTCTGCCATATTAAAAGCAAATCCAATGCTACAAAGAACGCAAGCCATTGGTTTGCTATAGTAGATACGTTACTTCTACTATGAAGAAGTGCTATATTCATTAGGGTACCTGTGTGTTATACAGTTAAAAAGGGGAACAATGTGATTTAGTCTTGATAAGTAAAGGTAGTTGAGCAGTAAGGGCACACATGAAGAGTGAGTAGGTATCAGACCAGCCCTAGATGTCACAGTGAAGAAGAGAAAATGTTTAGGCGGTGAAGGATGAGAAGAGAAATGCAATCTGGGCTCAGACTGAGGTGTAACAGACCAATTTGTTTGTGGTGTAATGGAGAAAAGATGGGTTGGCCTGTGTGATAAACTAGCCAGGTCTGGACCAAGCTGGACGCAAAGGATAAGGAGGTTTCTGAGGTCTGTTTGGGAAAACAAAGAGAGGAATAATAAGGTAACAGGAACTAAAGCTTGATGATTTTTCTATATATTCAAACATTTGATCAAACAGATAATTTAAAATCTGTTTTCAAGACTTAAAAGTAAGGTTAGGTATGGGTCTAAAAGGTCTGTATACTTATTAGCTGAGATTTAAAAGGTTCCTACTGTTAAATTATTAAAGAGCTAACTTGTTGGTTTGGCTGCTTACAGTTAATTTTTTTAGAGATTGATACTTGAGTCCAAACTCAATCTAAAACATATTATACTACTACTCAAAAAGGTAACACTGACCAATACCAAGGTTCTATGCTCCGCTACATTAATATAATAAATACCATATCTATTCCTTTAATTTCAAAGGAATCAATTGGTAGAAAAATAAAATCCTGTATTTCATCAATCTTTCCAATTCTACACTATTACTGGAACAACATTTTCTCACCAAGACATGAGTACAGTGCAAATTTTCTTGAAATCATATATTTTGCATTAACATAAGTTTCAGACAAACCATACGGTTTTATTCTTCTGTTACTCGTTAATACATTTGTGAGCTTTACATTTATTAATTTTATTTACCAGACAGACTACGGAACCAAAAATTCAACCATACAAAAAATATGAGCATTCAAAATATTTATCAAAAATAAATCCTCTGGATTTGAGCCATTAGCGACAGGAATAGGAACCACTGGGGAGGTAGAGAAAAGTTAGTGGCTGGGAAGAGTTATTGATTTCAAGAAAAATCAGAGAAGATCCAATAACCTTCTGTTGATTCTGGTGGAGGCATGAATCCTCTGCTGGTTCCTTTTGGCTCTCTTCACAGTGACAGCCAATAGATAAGTTTAATCCAACTGAAATGTTGATTTCAACCAAACTTTCAAAGAAAAAAAAAAGAAAGAGGAAATGCAAATTTGCAGTGTTCCATTTGGGATAAAGCGAATTAACGAAGCACTACAAAGTTTCATGTCCTCATACATCGTTGTCCATATTAACTTAACTCCCATCTTAGTAGTGTCATCTGGTTTGTTCTTGTTCGGTTGTGACTCCATCCAGGATTGAAATGTCAGCTTTGCTGCTGCCATAGACATCTCTGTTTATACAGTAGATGTTGGAGCTTGACATGTTTTTCAGTGTTGTCCTGTTTCTTTTACTGTGATTAACAGAATTGGCTTGGAGATCGTCTGTATGGTTGTGTCTTTCCTGAACAGGGTCACCTGTGGAGGCAGTTAACAGTTACCTTTTGTATCTCTGCTTCTTTTTGTATCTGTGCTTCTGTCTCCTTGAACCCCAGTCAGCCTATGCGATGGGTGCTCACACTGAGCCTGGTTTTGCTGGAGGTTTGCTCCTGTTAAAAGGGAGTTTTCCTTTCCACTGTTGTTACATGGATGCTCATTGTGACGGATTGCTAAAGAGTCCATAACATAGTGCAAGTTAAAATCGTTGCTGCAACCTCATCCAGGGAGCGCATGTCTTGCAAGTCAATGACTGGATGCAATCAACTGGTTATCCTTGACAGAAACCTTAACCAATTTCATTGCCTTCTCTGCAAAGTGTTTTGAAATGACATGCTGTTAATTGCTGCTATATAAATTAACTAAATTACATTGAATGTCATGTTGTCACGCATGGCTACAATAAACAGGAATTTGAGGCTTCAATCTAAAACTGACCATAGATCAGTAATGGAGGAAAGTTTTAGTGTATGTGTTGCTGTCTGGCAAGTTGTTCTCACCTCAACATATCAGCTAGAAATGGTTATGTTGCCTCCATGTCTGTGCATATAATAGGAAAATCCGGGAAGACTTTGACAGCAGCAACAGCAAATCAGTCATGTGAGGTAAAAGTTCACTGTCAGACCTGATTCGTAAATTATGTTACCATCTGCTGTTTTGTACATTACCTTATTAACAGTACCAATACTGTAAACAGATACTTTTTTAATGCAGTTAATCAGATTTGACTTAAAGATTTTTGCATTTATGTATGTGACAAATTAAGACGTTGAATCTGAAACTCAATCACATATGTGCTAAAAATGTTTTCCATGTAAGAAGGCCTCCCTAAGGATGCAGGTATCGATCATTCCTTGATTAATGACAGTGTCTAGATGTGCTACAGTCGTCTCTCATCCTTTGGTAACCACAGTCTCACATGGCCATCTGTCTGCTCTACTTTCAAATCACACCATCTACCTGCCAACCTGTTTGCTGCTGGAACTTCAGTAACAACACTATCTGCCCTTGTTTCGTAGTGTAAAAATAGTCAGATGCATAATTAACATCATCGTTCATAATGGCTCCAATAGCTGGCTGTCTTTGTGGGGGTGAAGGATGAGGGTTTTGCTCATCTAATGATAGAGGATTTTTAGTCCAAAAACTACTCAATCATCTTGCCTTATACGCTCCTTGCATAGTAATTTGGAGATTGCTAGGCACTCCTTCACTCCTTTATTTGCACTCAATTTAGATGGTTTGGGACCCATGATGAGCTGAGAGTGTGTTCATTGTGTCTGTTTCTTTGACTTATCACTGCTTTAGTCACTGCTCTTTCTAACACTCTTTATTTCCTACCCAATTCCTCTGTTGTTTGTCTTTCTTGCACCATCTTTTCCCCTGTTTTCTCCCTTCTGCAGTTTTGCTGCTGATTTGTTCTTATCTGCTCCTAAACCCATCTACCTTCTCTCTTCACTCCTCCTCCTCGCCCCTCTTTCTTTGTCTCTTATTTCATCTCTTTTTTCTGCTCCTTCAATCATAGCCATACTTGACAGTCTTAGCCAACTGTTAGTCTGTCTTGGTTGAGAGGTTGCTGGAGCTTAGTGTGCTTGAACAGTGCAACTTTCTGCTTAAGTCCTAAGCAGAGGCTTTGGACATACTTAAAGTATACTTTTCTGTGTCACCCAGCCACTGAGTCTTCCACATGTGCACTCACAGATACACACACACACAAACACCCACACACCAACACCCACACACACATATGATGTTATTGTTATTTTGCTTGACAATAATTTGAGATGCTTTGAAAATTGCAAAATATAAGGCAGAGAATTGAATACTGATGCAAATTAATATAAATGGCTAAATTTGTTAAGCAAATAAAAAATAAAAAATAAGAATGGTCCTTTTGAAAAGTAGAATAGTATTTATCTACACAAACAGGATGTGTTAACCTTAGGTGTAAAATAAACTTTGAACCTAAACAACAAAAAAGAAGAAAGAAAACATCAGAAGTTTTCTCCAATTCACATATTATAGGAGGTAAAGAGCATTATAAACAGCACCAACATATTCTAGACTTTAAAAAGCATTTTACTTATATCACATCCTATTTATATGTATAGGATGGGTAAAAAATACTGATCTTTAAAGACACACAAATATTGAACTGGATACAGTGCACTAAGAGTCAGATTATTTTTGAATGAGATCAAAATAAAAATTAAAGGAGATCTTTTGAAAAAGTAAAAATGAAACAACAATACTCTGACAAAAAACATTTTGGGAACTTTTCAGATCTGCGATGGCTCTTTGCACAACATTTTCACTCCTCTCACCATTTATTTAACATGTAATATGTTCAGATTGTTTTTCAATAGTTAAAGACACATTTCTTAAAATGTAATAATCTTTGGATTAAATAAAATGCTATGTTGTGGTCCACTAGTACTTTTAACAAGGTAATGTTTGGTCATGTGGCAAAAGATTTTGACTATACTGCCCTACTACAGATTTTCCACTTCCCAAAAAATGAGTTGTACTTCATGATGCTCTCAAGGTTTCATTCATCATTGTTGCTTGTGTACCTTGTACCACCACCTATTTTTATTTTATTGAACTGTTATGTATTATAAAGTGCTTTGTGAACAGCTGTCTTCTTCAGCAGAGGCCTATTCTGTTTTACACTTGTTGTAAGCTGCAACTACATTAGAATTCATTATTCCCCACCATAAGTTAAGATTTCTGTATCAATATAAACCCTTTGTTAATCCTAATTAATTTAATATTGACAGAAACAGATATTCAGGTTTTCTTAAGTTTTGAACAATTTCCTTCAAAATCTAATGGAATTAATTTGAATATATCTGTGTTTAGAATTTACTTTTGACTTCAGAATCAACTTTTCAAAGATGTTTTGGCGATGCATGTGGACAGTATTTCAAAATGTCATGAAATTTAACCATTCTAAAAATAAATACAAAAAAAATTGAGCACTTTGGTAATTTCTTATGAGAATCTCTATAGACAGAAACTAAAATCTGTCTAAATTTCTAAAATCTTTCTAAAAGGAGCCACCAACTCTGATTAATGAACCTGAACTATTAAGGGAAATTAGTGAGACAAAAATAAGAAAACATTATTTTAAATTTCAAATTATTTAAATGGAAGAAATTGACTACTATCCTGAAAGATAGTTTTTACTTGCAGATACATCATTTAATATTACCATATTTTCACGACTATAAGACGCATATAAACGTCTTTTTTTTCCCTAAAAATGTGCGGTGCGCCCTATGTGTGTTGTTACTGCGGACGTTTGAGACCACCATGAGAACGTTAAAGGGGGAAGTGTGGGCGTGGATTGTGTATAAAAGAACAGGTATGTGCTTTATGCAGAACTCCTCATCTCCTCATTGAGGAGATGATGAAAGAGTGGCTGAGGGAGGTGTATGTAAGGAGACCAGGTGGTTTTTTCCACTCATCACCATCGCTGTTAATCTGTGACTCCATGCGTGCCCATCTCACAGCTGATGTGAAAAACATGGTGAAAGAAATGAACGCTGTGCTTGCTGTTATTGCGGGAGGTCTGACAAAGGAACTTCAACCTTTTGACATCGGTGTGAACCGGCCGTTCAAAGTAATGCTGCGTTCACACCGGACGCAGCAGAAGTTTACATGCAAAGTCAATGGTTGATGAGCGTCAAGGCGCAGCAGAAGGTCCCGCAGCTCGTTTTGAGCAGGTGGATTTTCCCACTTAAAAACATATTAAAACTACTTTATTCCCACAGATCACAGCAAATAAAGCTGCAAGGCAAAGAATGGATTGGATAGCTCTGCCCAACGCGCATCAGACACACTTTTGTATCGCGCAGCCAGAGCAGCAAAGCTGCTTCAGCCGCGCGTCAGAACTAACTGGTAAAATCTAAACTGCAGGCACCAGGATAATAAAAGCTAACCTATTCTGCCGGCAGATTTTTGCATTTTAAGTTAATTTATGTGTCAATCAACAGTTTCAGAGGAGTGATCACCGCGCTCTGTGTCATCAGCGATGTGTCTGTCTCATGGCCAGCTCCAAGGTTGAATTAATACTTTGTAATAAATACATGAATAAAGCACAAACATACTCAGTTTTGCTCCCGCTCTATTTTTAAATATGCAGTAGAAGTATTTAAACGTAGTAGAGGATATGTACCGGTATAAAAAACCCGCGCCCTATAACCCGGTGCGCCTTATGTGTGTGTTAAATACAGTAATGGCACACAAAACTGAGACTGCGCCTTTTAGTACGGTGCGCCTTATGGTAACCTAGACCTTAATTCTACAAAGCAAAGCATTAAAAGACAAAGTAGAAAAGTAATAAAACCCCATTTCAGTGTAAGCATAATGTCAAATAGGCCTTTCTGTTCTTTTGGTTGTTTACATCATGTTAAAACAGAACTGAATTGTCAGCCTGGGGAGAGGTTTCCAGTAAATCTGTGTCCCTTTCTGTTTTTTGTTACTTATGTCTGAACTGAGCTCAGGCCTGGCAGGACCCACTTGGCCTCTCTCTCACCCTTCCACTATCCCCTTTATTTCCCTTCACTGCAGCACCAGGGCCAACTTTACAATCTGATAGTGGTCAAGAGAGTTTAGGAGAGTTCCAGCAAAGAGAGAAACTTCAGCACAAAGAAAGGAGCAGTGACCTGGCATTCCTCTGCTGAGAGGCAGCTGTAAAGCTCACTGATTGAAAGCTCCTCTTAGCCAGTTTTCCTACCCCCCCTGCTCTATTCTTTCTCATTCTGCCCCAGGTTTTTACCCCTTCCACCTTGCCTGACACCCTCTTTTCTAAACCATATTTCTAGAGCTGTGACACGAGTCAGGGAGAGGGAAAAAAGACAGCAAGCTTTCGATGAAAATGCTAAATGCGCTTGACTCTCCAAGCCTACAAACACCTCTACCTGTTCCAGAGTTTGGCACACGCTGACCTGACCTCATGGTCCAAGCTTCCTGACAAACTGCAGCCCAATTCTCCTCTTTACCTCTGAAGTGTGTGGAAGAGAATATCAATAAGGGTAAAGAGTGGTGAGCTACTGGGTAGCACCTGAGTGTGTTTTTTCTTCCTGTTAAGAAATTCAGCAACAAAAATGTGACAATGGAAAAGAAATTAGAGCAAGTATACTTAATATTTTCATAAAACATGCTTAAATTAGTGCTTAAAACATCCATCCATCTTCTCTTGCTTATTGTGTCAGGGTTGCGTGCCTGTCACCAGGAGGCGGGGAACACCTGGGACATGTCGCCAGTCTGTCACAGGGCAATAGTGAGACACACAACGACATACAACCATGACATAAGGACAATCTAGAGATGCCCATTAACCTAACACTGATGTTTTTAAAATGTGGGAGGAAGCCTAAGTACCCGGAGAGAACCCACACATGCTCCTAGAGAACGAGCGACACCATGCAGAAAGACCTTTAACTATGAAATTCTTTATAGATGTACCTATAGGTAGATTATGGGTGTCTATAATTTATTTACATATCTACTTGATGTGAGAAAAAACATTTAATCTACACAATTTTTGTTATTTTGTAAAATTAACTCTAGTGATCTCATTCCACTTCTGTGATTAGTCCTAACTATAAACGTCCAATGAAAGCTATCAACAAGAGCAAGTAGATTGTATAAAGAGCTTTCTTTACCCTCTTCATGATCCAGGCTTTTTAAATACAACTAATACCGTATATCTAGTATTGCTCAATCCTCAATCAAGAATTCCTAAATTATTTTTTAAACTCATATAAATTCTACAGCTAACTGCATGGGAGAACTGCATACATTTAAAGTTTATGAATACACTACCTTTAATTTAAGAATGTACCAACAAATGACACAGTAAAGATGGAAAATTGTTGCAATATTCCTGGAAAATGTAGGTCTTTGCTACTGTAAATAACCATCTACCTCTGTAATATGGCGAATCATATGATTCTCATGCTCTTCGGCTTAAAAAACAATCCCTTGACCTTCATCCTATGACTTGTTGGAGGTGCCGTGAAACTAAGCCGAATATCTCAAGTTAAGAATAAAAGCCAAGAATTGTTGCTCTGTTTGGTTGCAAAGTAGAATGTTGACCCATTGAAGAAAAAAAAAAAAAATCCCGTAAATCTGTCACTGATGTTTCAGACTCAATTTGATGATATGATTTCTCAGTTTTTGTCAGTCTCCAGACTCATGCACAGGAAGACAAGCTCTGACCAAAACGCAAAAATACTTTATCAAACCCGTTTATCATCCATAAAAAGCATAGCTCTAAACCAAGGGCTGAAACTTATGAGAAGCTTGCATTATCATTGATGCCTCTTGGCAAACCAATATGGTCCAATCAGAAAAACGCAACAATTATGCTGCACAGTTTTGCATGCATGCCCAATTTTATTCTTAGCTTGTTTCAAGAACCATGTGTCTGCAGACCCAGAGATCACAATTCCAGGCCCTTTTCTTTCACAACACCACCATGCATTTCCTTACAAGTAAACATTAATGGTGACTGGAAAGTGAGAGCTTTGCAACTCAATAATGACACAAAACACACACAGTTTAAAAACACCCAAGAATGGATAAAGGCAGGCATAGACAGTACAGGGTTTTGCCTTTTTCAGGCTAAGTTCAGCCTCATCATGCGTCCTGTGTCATGTAGTATACAGGGGGTAATGAGAGGCGATTAGCCTCTTCCGGTAAGGTCGGGAGAAAATCAAACATGTTGGAAACTCTGTTGTGAGGTGTTCGTGGTCAAAACCTGCTGTTGAAGCAGAATTGCGAGCATCTATGAGCCGATTTACCAGAACCCTGCGGACAGCACATGTGCAAACAAGGGAATTCTTCTTCCAGTTTGATGAGTCAGACCAGCGCCATCTCTCAGATCTGACTTCAAAATTTGGTTTTAGGACGTACTGTGGCTTTTTATGAGCTGTGATGCAAATCATATTGAGCATCCTTGGAATGAGCTTAAACATGCTTTCTGGTAAAGGCAGCCTGCAAAGCTCAGACAACTGGAGCAGTTTGCTTTTGAGGAGTGGACTAAAATATGTGCTAAGAAGAGCAGAAATCTCAATGATAGAATCGTCTGATTGCAGAAAGTGCCTCAAAAGGTTGCGTAATAAAAATTAATTTAACGTTGCCATCATTTTTATTCTATTGTAGCATGTTTGAAAAGTAATGTGTGAATTTCATTTTTTTTTTGTTTTCATATAATTTTTATGTATTATTAGTTTAGTCTGATTCAATTTGTTTTGTGACTCTAAAGATTCAATTAGACTGTTTTTAAGAGTGAAAGGAGTATCCAACGTGAAATTTCATTTATCACACAAATTTAATTTCATTAATAAAATCATAGTGGAAAATAAAGTTGCTTGCAAAATAATTTATACCCTTTAAACATTTTCCCATCTTGTCATATTACAACCCAAAACAATGCCTTTTACTTGAATTTTTTACTTGAACGCAAACTAGGATACAATAGTGATGTAGAATAATTTTTGAATTATTAATACACTTTTTAACGAATAGAAAAACTGAAAAGTATTTCAAGTGTTACACTTCAGCCCCCTTTTGTGGGGGCATCGACCTGATGATTGCTAATTGCTAAATAGAGTCCACCTGTGTGTAACCTAATCTCCGCGCAGCTGCTCTGTAATGGACTCTGAGGTTGGTTCAGAGATTATTTAGGAGTAAATGCCATCATATATTCCAAGGAACTCACCAGACAGGTCAGGAATTAAGTTATGAGTTATATTTTTTTTATTCACCTTTTGTAATTTGCATATCTATATTATGACACATTATATTAAATCCATACTATAAGAAAAATGTTATCATGGAAAAATAACCTGGGTAATGTAAATACAATATATAGTTTTTAATTGTTAACTAATTAGGGGACACAAAATCTTATCAAGCCACCCTGTCCATGTGACAAAGTAGGAAAATGTAAACCAAATATTAGGTTGGGCTACCTTTTGCTGCTGCATCCAGACTGTTTGCGATAAATGGAAAAAAGCCTTTTTGAATTGCTGTGGAAGATTCAGACCACTTTTCTTTGCAGTAGTATTTTTAAGCATAGATCTCTTGTTTAATGTTGTGCCTCAGCAGTTTAATTGGATTAGAGTCCAAACTATAATTAAATCAATTGAAAATCTCTTTATTTTTGAGCTTGGCCAAATTGGTATCCTTCAGGATTTTTCTTATTAGTTTCAGAATTCATAGTTCCATCTTTTCTCTGGAAACTGTCCATACAGTATATGACATTTTACCTAGTCACTTTTTGGTTACTTTATTATTTAGATCTTCACTGAGGCAAGTGTGGCCTGTCATTGATTGATTGATCAATTCATTGATTGACTTTACTGATCTCACTGTGGAGAAATTTACTTGTAAAATCAGCTCAAATAGTCAAAGGAGAAGAATGTGCCAAAGGAAGAAAAAGGTGTATGGGATATATACAGTGCGCCCACTTATGACAGCTTTTTTTATTTTATTTATTGTTTTTATAATAGGTCTATTATACAGGGTAAATTAATAAATACAGGGTCATGATATGGACATCATGGAATATTTTCTTACTTTCTGGGTAAGATGCCAATATGGTCTTAAAATATTTGGTTGCCAGACAATTAATTCTATTGTTCCACAGTGTGTGGAATTTCAATGTTTTCTGCATTTATGTGTTTGTACTCTCATTGTGGTTCCCTGATGTTGTGAGATCCAAAAACATGGCTTTGTTCAGTAGTAGCCATTCAAAATGTCCCCACTTTCCTTGATGGGCCCTTGGCTGGTCTCCTACAATTTCTTTTTAAAAATCAATCTTTGTACAAAAATTTTCTTTCTGTCATGATTTGCGGACATTAAGATATAAAGAGAAGCATCATCTCCTGGTCAGACCCTGTAATTTAGTGAAAGGGTGAAGTCGGAGTAAAAAAAAAAAGCTTGCCCAGGAGAATAAGGGGGTCGCTCCAGTGGCTGGAAGTTGGAGGGGATTTCGCTGGGAGTTGCAGGGAAGTGGGCTGCCATTCGGCTGCCGTTTTACAGGGAAGGGCCATTTTGAATGGCTGCTACCGTAAGCCTTTCCAGAATGATAGATGTCAATGTTTCTCTCCTAGTTATAAAATGTTTAGATCTTGGTTTAATGCTCTTCATGTTGTCTGACAAAATCTGTTATTGTTCTAAGTTCCGTAGTGAGTAAAATTGGGTGTGGCTGGTAGATTTGATTTTCTTCTCAAGATATGTGTCAAATAACAGGTAATTTACAATATAAAAAGGTGGGGATTATGTTTTATACATAGAGCCAATGATTTATAGATACCAGTAAGCTCTGTGGGAACCTCCTATAAAATTCAGAACACTGACCATCAAGAACCCTGAATCACCCTTCCTTTAGACTAGAGATGTTATGAAATTGTAAAAGAATAACAGAAACAAGACTTTGTGTTTGACTTTGTAGATAAATCTTGCAGTAACGTATACTATACCAAATAGCAAAGTTTTGTTTTGGAAGCTTAAATCAGTAGCAGAAAGTTAAGATAAGATCGTGGTCTCATTCAGATGGAAACATAAAGTATGCTCTTTTTAAGCAAATATATTTGACTGAAAACAGGTGCATGAATATTAAGCTACAACACATGGTGAAACTATGTAGGTGGTAACATAGTATAGGCTGTTTGCCAGCCTAAGAAACAATACAGTTGAAGACCATCTGCCTTGTTAATGCCGCTATTTAGACGCTTTGATAACAACCTTTGAAACTCTGGACATCTGTGTGAGCTGTTGTGTCTGGATGAGGGTTTCTTGCTGGAAGTAACAGCTCCATCTGTTTGCATTGTTTCTCTCCTTGATTGCTCCACTTCCAGCATACTTGTATTCCAGGACTGTTTTTATTTCAGAGCGCACACCCACGTGCATACCTGTCAGGAAGTATTTGTGTATGCACAAAGAGATCTGAGTGCACATTTCCTGTTAGGTTCAGTGTGAGCGCAGATGGGTTTTGGGGGGAAATTAAAACAGAGACAGAAGTCCTCTGAAAGGCCACTGATTGCTGTGCTTCAAAAAGGGTTGTTTTTCTTCTCTTCCCACTGCTCCTAAAAAATTGTAGAAGATAGGAGCTTCCCTAACACTTGCAATAAATGCATACAGTAGAGTACAAAAATGAAGAGTTTTCAAAAATTATATTAAAAGAATAAAAGGACAGAAGTGTTCTAGAAAACTGAACTTTAGTGGGAAATATAATAGTATTAAAAAAATCTTAGCATAGATGAAGTTTCATACAAATCTTAAACCAATAAAAAAAAGCCTTGTTGTTGAAACCTAAAATACAAAAAAAAAAAGTTTAGAAATGAATTGCCATTTTGATTCTACAATGTTCTGCCATCATATTTTAACAAACTCCTAGAAATTTAAAAAAATGTTACATCAGTGTTTTTTTTAGCATTGTTTTAAGGTAACAGCTTACAATGCCTGTTCTTACTAAAGGGTTTAGATGTGGCAAGGCTTTAAACCTTAATACCAGACTTGCTATGATTCATGAAAAGCTGATCCCGAACAAAAATATTTTCAAAATATTTACTGGAAAATATTTTTGATTTTAGATAATTTCTACCCCCTGAACAGGAGGTCAGATTTTGATGTCTAGCTTTGATTGTAATATGAAATACGTTATATATTACAATTTTGGCGGTGGCACCGAGGTGGCAAAAGTTGTTTTAGTAGTCGAAGTCTTATGAGTAGTGGTCCAAAATGCGAAAGAGCATTCTCTAACCATTGGTAACCAGATACGACACTGTTGCAAATTCTAATTGCAAATTCACATCACTCTTTGATGCTTCATACCATACATATTTTGATGTCTGCAATGACTTGCAAATAGTGCCACCAGTTAGAGGATTTCTTTAATGTGAGTCAGATAATTATAAAACTGAGGTGGTGGTGCTTATAACAGTTTGATACAACATAGGAAAGACTGCTGTTGTATAAAGCTGTTCAACATTGCTTTAGGCTTTAGTTTTTAATTTTGTCTGCATAGTGTAGTTTGATACATCTCAAGATTTCCCCTGTAAAAATACTATAATCTTAGTCATTTCAAATTCTACTTATTTTACCATGCATTTCTTTTGCATCTGTGTTTGAGTTTATTTTTTTGTGTGTATTGCATATCTCTTGTGCTGTGATACCAGATCGCTGTGTAACACTCTCGGGATCTGTGAGATATTCTGCAGAGACAGGGGCAAAAGGTTAATAAACACACACACACACATGCAAAATCACACAATTGTACACTCACTGAGAAGAAACACTCTCCAGACACCAAGCACTGGCATTTTTATGTCACTTTGTGTATGTGTCAGTTTTGATTTCCCCTAAAAAAATAATTTAAAAAATAGTTCTATTTAGCTCAGATCTAGATATATCAGAGTTGTGTCTCATTTGGAGTTGAGCAAGGAACATATTCTAAACCCTTTGGAGACTGCACATACACACAACCACAAAAAACACAACGCTGCATGGGTTTTGACCTCACTGCTGCCCCATATTATAAGCAGGGCTGGAGCAAAGAGCAACAGCCCCCTATCCATGTTCATATTATTCACAAAAATAATGCCTTTTTCCCCCTCACAGAAAATTGAAATTCCAAACAAAATGCCTATTAGGAGCTAAGAGACCTCCCCGGAGGACAGAGTGGTTGCATTTAACATGCAGACCCATGGTTTAGGTTCAGTGCTTTAGAAAAGCAGAAAAGCCAAACCAATCTTCCCTGTGAACTGCAAAGCAGATTTCATGTGGATGAGTTTTAGCTGCAGCCCAGAAATACAAAGTGAAATGAAAGGATTCATGGTTTATCAAAGTCACCATAGTGTTTACTACACTACAGGCAAGCTTGTGGGCTATTTAATAATACTGGCAGAGGATATTTTCATCCGTAAAAATAAAGCAGAACTTGAACGCAACTATATAGACTGAGCCTGATCTGTACGACCAAGCGTATGTTTGCACTGAAGAGAGTGCGTGTTGTAATCTCTTGTATCCAAATAGGAAAAGTAAAAAACAGTTTTATTTAGATCTATAGATCGCTGTGTGAATATATATA
>NW_015150903.1:667914-679170 GCF_000732505.1 Cyprinodon variegatus | reverse complement strand
ATATATATAGTTGTGTATTATTAATACCAAAGTAATGGAAAGTGTGTGGTATGTGATGTTTTAAGCCATGATACACCTGAATAAAATTCTATTAAATTGAGTGATTCATCATTAAGTAATTATAGCAACATGACTATTGCCCATATACTCCTCTCTTCTGGTCTTTGTGGAGGATATAAAGCCTTTGTTAAAACAAATTCATAAAAAGTATTGTTTACGCAAAAGCGGCACATTTTTGGGACATTTTGGGTTTGAATACTTTTGCAAGGTAGCATGCATCCTTCACTCCAAAAGCACCATTAGAGTTAAACTACCGGAATGAATAATTGAAGCTCAAGGCATTCAATAAACATGGAGTGTGACTTTGTCATGCAATGCAGCAATGATAATTCTCTAAAGCATGAGAGGCCTGCATTCCTTTAAAGTCTTATTAATGCAGAACAATGAAATTGTCACAATAGGATTGCTGGGAGCCACAACAGCTGGAAGTGTGCAAACCATGTAGCAGAGAATTAAAGAAATGTGTGAGAATCAATTCCTCTTTTGGAGTGCCCTGTGTTAAATTCAAGTTACCATGTTTCTTGTAATGAAAGGTTTACTTGCAGAATCACATCCCACAGTTTTCGTTTTTGCAATTTTTAAAGTCGCTGTTAAAGGAAAAGTCCAGTCATATTCAGATTTCAAACTTCTGAAGGTACTTTAAATATGAAATTATTACATACTGTACAATAAATAAGTGTTTTTAATTAAGAGTCATTTAATTTTACTGTGCTTTTCCAGGGACATCCATGTTTGTCAAAGAACACTGCCATCTATCGGCTGTTCAGCAAGTCCCAATGCTCTATCTGGTGTTTGTCATAACGCGCTATTATCCAAGTAATCTTGAAAACATTCTTCCTCAAAATGTTGGCTACATATGATGTGTTTTTTCTCTGGCCAGGTGTTAGATGGCCAGATTGTTTTTTGTAATACTTCGATTACCCGAAGTATTACAACATCCAACTGCCATGCACGTGGGCATTCTCAGTTTAAATATAGCTCTTGTGAATTTCAATTGTGAGGTCCTCTTGAAATCTTAAATAAATGTTTTTGAGTGCAGGCGTGTCTAGTAGTTCCCATTGATTTTGCTTGTAAAGCGGGGAGAATGGCGCTAAGCTTACTGCACTGTGACGTCACTGCTGGAAGATATCAGGAGTGAGGTGTTACTATATTTGGGCAAAAATGGCCGGTCCTGGACTCAGTGATGGTGACGAAAATTATTATTTTTATTTTCTTTACTAATTAACGCGAAATTCATTCAATCACAGCAAACATATTAGTCTTAGGTATAGATAATGATCCATCGATCATTCCTTGCTGATCAGACTTTTCCTTTAATATCAGTGTTCTACTTTTCTTTTTCTCTTTTTTACCTTTACGTTGACTAATTTCTCCTGAAGGCCTCTTTTAAAGGAGAAGTCTTCAAAAGAAAATGTCATGTGCCATGTTTAAGATATGGCACATGGCAGTGGCTACCAATTATTTGTCTGGCTACATAAACCTCAAAGACAGTTGACACGTTGCAGATAAAGCAGCCTCTCATTCAAAATTCCTACCTGTAGCTTCCCCATAGCTGTAATACTGTAGCTTTGTTATACAGTTTCTTGCAACCAGCTCTCATCCCTTGTATGGCATTAGAGACTATAGTTTAACATTTGAGATACCTGGTATACAAATCCAGATGAATGTAGCATCAGTTAACTCAGCCCAAAACAACTCACTCAGTGACATGTTTCCTTGAATAACTGTGACATCCAAGCTAATCTTATAAGACCAGAGTGAGTCCTAGATTGCTGATATTTATATGGATTACTTGTAGATTAGATATTTACAGTCTGTTTACCATTTAAACTTGCAAGTGTTCACCGAAAACAAATCCTGAATTTCACCCCCCCAAAGCATTATCACTGGCTGTGATATCTCAGATTGATGGATAATTATTGGATCATGAACTGACCTCTTTACGTTTAACACCTCTGATGAACAGGGATGGCGTGGGTCCAGCAGACCAATCTCTCCATTACTGGACCAGTTCAGCACATAGATCAAAGAGCATTGCTTCAGGGATTGTAATCCGCCCTCATAATGGCTCAGATAATATTGATGATCCCTGAAAACACATTCCTTCCTAAGTCTCCCATTTACATATTTTCCATTATAGTTAAAGCATCCATTGTGCACCAATATGCACAAGTGTTTCAACAGTAACAAAATGTTTACAGCAATGTAAATTCCTCTCACCTTGTGATATTTAAACATTGATCTGTGGTATTACTCACCCCTGCTTATTAAGCTTTTTCTTTTTTGTTGTTGTTTGTTTGACAGGTTTACTCAGTAGTGCCAGCATTTATCACTCTGCAGTTTCTGATTAAATAAAGCTGATCTATGTTTTAATGTTCTTATGAAATGAAATGTGTGAGAGACATTATGGTACAATCTGGTCTCAATTCTTTACCTTAGTCACCATCTGTATCTCGAATATCCCATCTCCAGAATATGCGTACCATGTATGGATGGGTCAGAGTTGGTGTGAGGAATGCCACATGTTCACCCCAAGTTTATATTCTATACAGTAGATCTCATCCTATAGAACAGAGGTGGCAGATTAGCGGACCGGGGTCTGGATCTGGACCCTTCTGCTAACTAAACTTATAAATAACTGCATGTTGTCTGACGACAGTATCTAACATCACTTGCGCCACTTCTCCTGTTAATATGGTACAGCCTGGAGCATCCGGCACCAGGCTGTACATGATACAAATTAGCCAATGAGCAATCATTCTGGGTTGCTGTTGTTAGTTACTTGTAGACACAGCAGACAAACCTATAGCAAGCCAGGTGTGGGAAAGAAGGAGAAGACGAAGAGGAAAAGAAAGCAGAGAAAGTGTGGACTGCTGGAAAAAGTGCAGTTAACTGGTGAAAACAGCATTCTCCACCATGAATATATTAAAAAATAAATATTGACCCATACTCATGAATGAGCACCTTAATATGGGTTTGAGAATGGCTTTGTCGCCATTCAAACCCAGGTTTTATACCTATTTCCAGCAATCTATTGGCAAAAGGTGGGGTACACCCTGAACAGGTCACAGGTCCACCGCAGGACAACACAGAGACATACAACTATGCACACACCCACACCTAAGTACAATTTAGAGAAGCCGACCATCCTAATATGTTTTTGGACTTTGGGAGAGCACCTGGAGAGAATCCTTCCATGCAGGGGAACATGCAAACTCTATGCGGAAAGATCGCAGGCCAAGAATTTAACCCAGAACCTTCTTGGAAAGAGTGATACACACTGTGCCACCATGCAGCCCTATCGTAAGTTAATTACCCCCATAGGTAAAATGTTTTGCGTCAAAGGATTCCAAGCCAACCGCATTGAGTGACCGACAACAATCCCTCCTACCCACCCTGCATGCAGTGGTGGAGGAAACAAAAAATCTTGTTTGAAAGAAAGAAACCTCTGGCAGAACCTGAAAGTAGTGCGAAAAGCTGATAAATCAGGAAGGGTGCAAATACTTTTTTCAGAGCAATTTGTAAATCTGCAAGTCAGAAACATCTGCTCATATAATATATAAGCTTGCATGTTATGACTCCAGTATTTCTACAGTACAGTCATATCCTCTGAATTATGTTACATCCTTGGAGTGTTTAGGAGTAGTGAGTACAATCTCAGTTTATTTATTATGTATTAATTATCACATATTCTGCTGAATACAGCTTTTATCGAAAAACTTCCAAAGTTTAGGGACTTAAAATACATGCATCATTGTTGCAGAATCATGGTGTATGTACAAAGTTTGTAATGGATACTGATGCAGTAACAAATACCTACTGCTTTCGTTATGTTATTACTCTGGTGGTGCAGGATTTATTCTTCGCCTATTTATTTGATGTTGATGAAAGACTGGATCAAATCCAATCACATCAATCACATCAAAGACCTTTTGTGTAACATGAGGAATGGTACCCATCAAGGGTATGGCGTTCATGCACACGCGTGCTTACCAGCGGACAAGCCTGTGAGCCTTAACTGTTTGATCAGAATCTTGATCTTGAGAGGACCTTAACTGAGCAGTGTTTTTCTTTTAGAGGAATGTTCAGTGGAGACAATGTGCCTATCAGCTGCATCTCTGTGCTCTACAGTCTTCACTCTGCCTCAGTAAAGCAAAGAGCAGTAAAGAGTGCAGCTTAAAAGATTTTTTCTTCTGTTGTGCATCTTTATCTGTAGTAATAGTCTGCGCCATCTTCTTCCATGAGGAAACAACACACTGTCAGTCATTGTTCCAACAGATATTCTCATCTCTCTTCCCCTGTACAGTAGGTCGTAAACAACCTAGAGAGAAAAAATATATATATGTTTGGTACAGTGTTAAATAAGCAGAGCTAGATCTCTATTTCCCACAGGTCTACGGATGCATTCTCTCCTTACTGTCCCGGGTTTTCTCTTTCCCATCCCTCCACCTCTGGGTGAACAGACATGTCAGTGTCTTCTTTATTTCTGATGCAATGGGCATGACGAACATGATACATCTCATCCCATGCTTCTCCTTAGTGGATTAACAGGCAGACTTCAATGACATTTATGCCAATATTCCTGGGGGGACTGACTTTGTGCAGGCAACAAGAAAATTCAATCACTGCTTAAAGTTTGGAAATTGTTGGAATGAAATGCTGTTTTGATTCCATTTCGAGTTCTGTGTGTGTATTTGAACCCAATCCTCAAGCTGATAAGCAATGGTTTGTATTTGACAAACATAAAATATAGAGTGTGCCATAGTGGATACTAAAACTTAAGACTGGGATGAGCATATAACTTCCAGCAGAATGACAAACATGGCCAGAAACGATTTAGTTCAAATGTAATCCAATCAATTGAATCTGAATAAGTTTAAGGAAGTTTTGCAAAGGGAACAAGCAAACTACGGCTTCTAGATTCGAAAACCTGGTAAAGACACCTAAAACTGCTACATAGCTCTTCAAGAATACTCCCCCAAGAAGGACACAGTTTTGATTAAATTAAAGAGTCTGTTATTGCAAAGCACAGTGAGATCATGTGCAAATGTTTTTTTTTCTATTATGGACATCTCTATGAGTTCATGCTAAAACTGTTTAGCTGTTTATGCTTATATTAAATAGGAGCATGTTATACTTTATTAAGACACACCCTTTATTTTTATTGACTGCTTTGACTATTTTGTCTTTGACATGAGACACTAACCGATAATATCCAAAACAAGAAGGTTATATATTTTCTAACAGCTGCTTTATAATGGTCATCCTTTTTTCATTTTTCTCTTTTCTGACTCTTTTCGGATCAGTGTTTTTATTTTGCATTTTCAGACATCATATGGTGATAAGTAATAAAATACAAAGGCTTTAAGCTATGAGCTATATGGGTTTATGACCTGCTATGGAAGTTTCAGTAAAACCGTAGCATGCCTGCTCTCAGACATCTGTTCATGGGTACATATATGCCTCTGATGATTTTACAATGTTGTTAAGTATTTTTTCTATACATCTGCCTTAAAAAAAAAACATGTGTAGATGTCCATAATACTACAGTCATATACACTTGAGGACGGGTGTCAGACTTTGCCAGTTTCCAAAGAAGCTACTGATGTCTTAATAAGATCACAAGGTTTCTTTAAACCAGTGAAAAAACCAGAAAAGCAAATGTGAGACCTTTAGTAATTTTTTTTGCATATATGTTTTTTTTTAAGATATGTTGAATTCATTGTGATAAAGGTTTTAAGCACTTTCTTTGACTTAAAATTTTCTATCCTTAAATTTGAGTTACATTTTATCTATAAAGTTTGAGGTAACATGATTTGTATGTAATGTATACTGTAGTCTGTAGCTGTCAAAATTTAGAGAGTAATTTTAAAATACCCTCGTTAAATTAATTTTAGCAATTTTGTCCCTTTGCTTTCTCCTATTGCTTTATTGAGACATGGGGTCTAAGTTACAGCCTTGTATTCATGTTCCAATCTAAATAAGCCGCAGGTTTAAGTGAGAGCATGCAAGGTTATCTGTTAAGGAAATCCTTTAAGGTTGCAGCTTTTGCTCTATAACAGACTGTCCACCTTGATGTTCCCTTTCTCTCATCTATTATCAGTGTAGTAAAACTTCAGCCTGAGACCCACTACAGGTCAAAACAGGCATGATAACAACAGTACTTTTGCGGTTTAATACCAGCCCGATTGCCGAGTTTTACTTTTTTACATGTATTTCATCTTAGTTGTGACTTCAGCAGACACTAAAGTTGTTCTATTATTATATTATTATTCTATTATCTATTATTAATATTATTAGTACTCCTTGCAAGCCAAGGAAAAAGAAATGCACGTCCATGTACAGTACTTGGATATATGTAAACATGCGCCTCAATGCTCCAGCACTTACATACCTTTGTAAACAATGAATGTTGTGTGTCTGACTGCTGTGGAACTTGAGAAAGGATGAGAGTGAGAAAATGAGACTGAAAGTAAAAGAAGAGGGAGAGCCATGGGTGGGGAGGACAGACAGAGAGGTAAACTAAAGCTGCATGACGAGTTCACCGGGGCACACAATCCTGACTGGGTGCGACGGTCCCAACACAGATTCATTGTGTCACAACAGACAGCGAGGGGTAGAGAAGATTTCCCTATAGAGGTCTGCATGCTGGACATGTGAAAATGCATCAATACACATACAGAAATTGGGCCTGAAATTAATGTATCCAGAAACTGCTACAAGACACACTCAAATACTCAAAAACAGAGGTGTATGTTCTCTACATACACAAAAAGAATGCATAGAAACATCTGTGCACTTCACACGTGAAAATCAGAAATCTAAAGTCAAGCATAAAAATCATGTAGTTTTGCATATTATATGGATGAATATTTCCAAATACCTTTTAATAGGAAATTTAATACTGAACTAGTTTCAATATTATGTCATGACCAGAATATGAAAAAAGGGTTGAGTTACAGTACAAAGAAAATATATTCATCCCTATTAAACTTTTCCACGTTTTGTCATATTACAACCACTAATTCCAATGTATTTGTTTAGATCTTGGTATTGAATGACAGCTAAAAGTGCATAACTGTGAAAAGTAAAAAAAAAAAAACTTCTCAAAACTTTTTAGCTGGGAAGTGTGGTGAGCATTTTGTATTAGTCCCCTTTAATCATAAGGCCCTGCATAAATGTGGACAAACCTATTATCCTCACAGATCACCTATAATTAAATAGAGTCCACCTCACATTACTCTAACTTCACTTCAGCTGATGTATGAAAGTCTTAGCGGATTGCTAGAGAACAATAGTTAACCACCATAATAATAATTAAACTTTATTGATCTCACATAGGAGAAATTTACCTATTATTTTTAGTTTTAGGTCTGTTATCTAGACCTAAAACTAATACGTTCACTGTTATTTAATCAATTTGGTGTTAATCAGTAAAAAAGTAAAAAAGAATATTTTTCGTCATGATCATTGAGTCCGGGACCTGCCATTTTTTAGTAAAACCTCGCTCCTGACATCTTCCTGCAGTAAGCCAATGGGAATTCTCTCGTTTTACAAGCAATGTCAATGGGGGCTACAAGACACATCTTCAATCATCAACAATTATTTAAGATTACGACTGTAATTCACCATTAAAATTCAGAGCTAGTGTTAAACTGACAATGCCCACGTGCATGGTAATTGGATGTTGTAATACATCGAGTAAAAGTAAAAAAAAAAAAGTGTTATTTCACCTTTCCAATTCATGATCCATCACAGGTTTGTCGTTGGATTGCCAAATTGAAGAGGGAGTATTTGCAGTTGACCTTCTGGCCGGAGAAAAAACATGTCATTAATCTGTTAGTCTCTGCTTCACATAGTGCACTGGTCTTTGCCATTATGAAAAATAGCGCATTGTGACAAACACCAGATACTGCACTGGGACTTGCTCAATAGCCGATGCAACATGACGACACAAACCGGTAGGTGGCAGTAGTGTTCTTTGACAAACACTGATGTCTCCCGTAAAGCTAATTTAAATAAAAATACTCTTAATACACTTATCATTTATTGAAAAGTATGTAATAATTTCTTTCTTATAGTACTTTTAGAAGTTTGTGTTCTGAATGAGACCGGAATATCCCTTTTAATGTTTCATGCATTTTTCCTAGAGAACTATGAGATATGTGTGGAACCAAAACGAGACATAGGTTTATTTCTTCTGAGTCTGTTTTTTGTTTGTTTGTTTGTATTTTCTTAGGGCTATAAGATAGACTAAAGCTCAATTTAGTCTCCTATCAAGTTTCAGAAAAGATCTCAACAAGCTCAAATATAATTCTCTGAGTTTCTCAACTCTTGTGTCTTTTTCTGATGCCAAGCAGAGAAATCAGAGAGCTCTCTCTATGAACTGAGTCTAATCTCGTCCTAGTTTCACATCATGCTCCGACAGAGCAAAGGAAGAGCTCTGCACAAGCACTCACTTCAAGTTATAGAAAAGACCTGTATCATCATTCTCAGAGTTTCTTAACTTTTTTATCTCTTTGTGATATGAGAAAGATAAGTCAGAGAGCTCTCTCTATGGACTCAGTATACTCTCATCACAGCCTCAATATCCCTTTTAGAAAGTATTAAGCACAACATTCAACTTCACATTCAAAATCTTATGTGACTCTGAAATTCAGATATAAAAATCAGATGTTAAAAAACAGATGTCGTTGGGCAAATCACCTGATCAAGAGGGTTTAACTTTGAATTTTTATACGTTTTTCTGGGAAGACTTAAAATGATATATTGAAAATTATAATATTACGGCATCTATAAAATCAGGAATCATTAACATTGATTATTATCCAAACCAAGAAAAGACAAAATCTATACCGATAATCTGAGGCCAATAACTTTTTGGAATGCAGAGTTTTAATTATTCACCTTTATCTTTTATAATTGACTGAAAACTGATTTAGGACAGATAGTGCATGGAAACAATGAAACCAATCAGAATTCATAAAGGATTGGTCTATACTCAACAATATCAGGTTGGTTCTTGACTTAATAGACTCTAATTAATTTATTGAAGATAACAGCTTTGTTTTAAATTTAGATTTCTTCAGAGTTTTTGACTCCCTAGACCATTCCTTAATAATTAAAACCTTAAAGTACTTTCGCTTTGGTGAAAGGTTTATAAAAATGATTAACTTTATGTAAAAGGATATTAATGGTTCAGTCCCTCGGTCTCAAAGAACAGCCAGAAGATTTGAAGTGCCATGCGGAACCTGACAGGGTTGCCTCTGCTCTCCTTTATTATTTATTTTAGCTCCAGAATTATTGGTTGTTTTATTAAGTAAAGCAAAGATACTTAGCCATTGAATGTATTTGGTTATCCCCTGATAAAATCTCAGCTAGTTAATGATACCACTTTTTTCTGTGAAAGATGAAAGCAGATCCCTTTAGTTCTAAAAAAAAATCTAATTTTTTGAAGAGCCTCTGGATTGTACATACAGATTTTTAAAAATGTGAGTTAATGTCAATATATGATTAGCAATAAAGCACCTAATATGTGATTCCAGTAAAAGAAGAAATAAAATATTCATGCAGGACCATAAAAAACGATCATAAGGCAAAAGAAGAGTTAAATATTTTTCCTGTCACAAAGAAAAGTAAAGGCATTCTTATTCCAGCCTGTGTATGGCAGCTTTGCTTCTGTCAGTGAGCTCCAGGGTAGCTGTGGCTACAATATGATTGCCATGCTGGTGTGTGAGTGGCAAGAATGTGTGTGGATTGGTGTAATGGTGGGAATGTGTAAATTCAAGTTTTGCAAGGTATCTCCTTTAAATCTCAAATATGAATCCTTTACTGCAATGTTACCATCTCACCTTATTTCTCCTAGTGAATTTTAAGAGAAACACAGGAGAGACATTTAAGACAAAATAACATTCAACATCAAGGTTGAATAAGCTTGAGCTATTTTAAAGTGAAAAATAGTGAAGATCTCCACATTTAGATGCGGAAAAACCTATAGACACATACTCCAAAATACATGTAGCAGTAATTGTTGCAGCAGTTGTTTTTGCAAAGACTCGACTCAGGGTGGCTTAAAACAAATGTAAGCCAAAATCTTTTAGATATTTTATTCATGAACTATTTTAAACTGGCTTCTTTTTTCATATGTGTTTTACCTATTCTCAGTTTTATGTTGGTCTTACACATTAAAATCATTATGAAATACTATTCTTTTTTTTATATTACAAAATGGGAAAACGTTCACTAGGTATTAGTTCTTTCACCAGACAATCTAGATGTCGTCCTGCTACACTTTTAATAGTCTTGTTAAAATTCCCATCATGCTCTACTCTCTCTCCACTAAGGAAACAGTAGATGAGGGAAAAAAAAACATCCGTGTTGTGAATTCTTTCGCTTGCAGCAGTCTGATTCTAAAGCAGTAGCTATGTTTTTGTGAGACCCTATTTTTTGTTGGAGTCATAGTCTGATTGACATATTTAATACCAGCCCTGTTCACAGAGGGCTGGTATTGAATACAAAGGGACAAACATTGTGGCTTCAGCTCAAAAAAACAGACAAAATGTCTGATGATTGAAATGTTGTGGATAATAATTACAGGGAGAAAATGAGAAGGAAATCTATTTATATGCCTTTTTCCATTTAAACAGAACAACTGCTTTGGAACAAGGAATCAGACAGGCAGAAACTATAGCGTGGGAACAGACAATAGGTATGATTGACAAGGAGATAAAACAGTTTATTCAGGGGTGTTAAGATGACAACATCTCAATGCAATGCTCACAAGAACCATGACCAGGAAGTACAGGTAACAACTATCACTGAAAAAGCTGTACTAAAGTAAAAACTTCCACTCATAATTTACTCTCATCCCTTCAGAGTGCTGCAAGGAAGAAGAGAGAGAAGAGGTAAGGAAATGTTTAAGAGTTATAATGGCTCTTCTATTGTATTTTATCCGAATGTTTCACCCATATACAGTATATTACTCAAGGGAGTATGTGGAGGTTAACTCATTCAAATCATCTTTTGGATTTTCAATACAGCACTTGTTTTTTAGAGTTTTATTAATAACATGTCATAACTTATCTTGTCCATTTTCAGTTACAAAGCTGTAATGAACAAGCAATGTAGTGAATATATATATATATATATATATATATATATATATATATATATATATATATATATATATATATATAT
>NW_015150903.1:660258-667621 GCF_000732505.1 Cyprinodon variegatus | reverse complement strand
AAGGCAAAAGGGGGTCCAACCCGTTACTAGCATGGGGTACCTAATAAAGTGGCCGGTGAGTGTATATATATTAAATAGGCTTCTTTAAAAGAATAAAAATTGTAGGCAATAAACAGTAACGTTTTTTAATTACCTTCAAGCTGGGCTAAATTCAAGCTTATGATTAAAAAGTAAACATTTTGGATGGTGATGAATGCATCAACTGGGTAAAACAATAGATTTTATTTTCTGTTTCTGGGTATTTTAACCATACAGCCTTATTGAAATAAAACATTTTGCATATGCATCAAACCTAAACTAAGACTGCAAGTGGACATTAATTTTAATTTGGACTGCTCTTATAATGACTCCCGGTCCCACTGTGAGAGTCTTGAGGACTCAGAGACATTTATAACTGAAACAGGACAGCAGCAATGGTGCAGCAGTGTCATGAATGCTAAGAAGTAAATGCACTTTTTGGGACTGTTTTTAGATCAGGGTCATGGGTTGCGGCCGAGGTTAAGTTTTAGAAGTTAAAAGGTTACAATCATTATTATTATTATTTTTTAGCTCAGCTCACACACATTCTTTCATTCATTACATTTGCCATACAAACCAGTCATAGAAAAGGACATTTAGATACTGATACATGTTGTTGGGATGGGGGGAGTAGCTGTTTAAAAAAACCCCAACACAACCAGATTATATTAAACCTAAAACATCTGCATCAGGGATCACTCTTTCTTAAACACAACATGATTTTAAGGCGGATCAAGGAGTAATGTCACTTAAGCCAAACAATTATGTTTTACTGACCAGAGAAAACCGCACCACCAATGCACTCTGCTTGATTAACTGATCTCATCACTGATAGTATGGGCTATTGACTAGGAGAATTGTCATAAAAACAGAATAGGTGTCTGCAACATTAATCTTGAGCTCCTGGCAGCTCATGGATTAATATGGAATCTTAGACATTGAGATAATAATAGGAAATACCTTTCAAAGAATGAAACTACTGTAGAGCAGGGGTTTCCAAAGTGAGGGTCAGGCCGTGAGACACCAAGGGATTGCGAGATGGTTTACACAATCATTGTTATGTAATCCGTTTGGTATATGGAGTGTGAAAATATATAATGAAATACATAAATGTAAATGTTCCATGAAATAATTTAATTTTTTGGTTATTTATCATTTATTTTTATGACATGATTAAAGATATTGTTCAAAGAAAAGAACGATATAATTAGGTTTTATTTATACAATTAAATTGTAAAATGAACCATTAAATAATTAAATGTTATTTTAAGTATTTATTTAATTAGCATTTATTTAATTAAATTATTTAATTAAAATAGAAATAAAAACATAACTTTATATTTAGAAACACGAAATAGAGTGAAGTATTTTTATGAATTTCTAGGCATTGCCAGTTTCTTGCATTGCTATTTCTTGGGTCACAGGCTAGAATGTTTGGAAACTCCTGAACCAGAAAACAGATTAAAAAAATTAGAATTCCTTCAACATCTTAATAAAGTTATTAGTTTACCATGTCATGTGATTTTGGATATTGATCACTTTTGGTATCTTTTATAGGCCTTGTTACTGCATAGCCTAGAGAATTCTCTGTCCAAGAATCCTGATATTACTCCAAGTAAAGTTATTGTACATATTGGTTATTCAAAAGTGTTATTTTTTTTCTTTCCATGATTTAAATGATTAAATGTTTTCCCAACACATAGACACAAAAGGCTCATTTTAATGTAAGGCTTAGATAAGGTAAGGGTTCTTAAGGCTAGACCAACACAAATGGAAGAGAAGAGAAATACAATTTTATAATTTCCTCAAATACAATTCTAAAATTTGTAATGTGCATTTGTGTTCAGCTAATGAATCAACAGATTTTGGAAAATCCTTTACAATTGTAGTTATAGCTGCAAGCCTTTTAACTATGTCTCTACAAATATCTGACCTTCTTTAAAAATAGCTGATGCTCAGAACAGGTTTATAGATTGCCTGAGACCATAGGTGTATAGATCAAGCCAAATGGTCTCAATTTGACTTATGTATGGCCTTTAATTAAGTAATTCCAAATATAATATGAGTCTGGCTCATGTTTAGGGTCACTGAATATAATTGCATGCCACACTTTATATTTATCAAACTGTTATAAAACCATGTATCCTTTTTGTTTCACTACCAAAATAGAAAACAAAATCCAAACAAAATAAACTAAAGTCTATGTTTTTAATTACAAAAATGGACAATTGTAAAAAAAAAAAAAAAAAAAAAAAATGAATGTTTCAATCATAATTAAACCTTACACCTCTTTCCAACCAAAAATATTGGGTTTACACAATGTTTTTCAAACATTGGTCGACCCGCTAACAGTCGGCATTTGGCTCCCATCCCATAAGCAAAAATAGGTGGCTGTAACCCTTGGCTGGCAAGCTGCATGTCTAGTGAAACCATCACACTGTGTTCGCGTTGATGATGTCACCAGTGCGGTGTAAATCACTAAAGTAAACAATGGAGAGGAACATGTAAGGAAGCCAGGGCATAGTAACTGTGCTTTATTGTTTAGCTCTATTATCTGTCTGAATCCCTCTCACCAGTTCTGCATCATGTTTATCGAGTGTAAAAAGAGTTGTTTTGCCTTGTTAGATTAAACATGGCTAGCGTGCGCATTGTGTTGAGGTCTGTAAGTTGCATTGACCTTTTCCCACTGCCACTAAAAGCTGTTTGTTCCTGGGTTTAACAGGTTTTTTGAACCAGCGGGAAAGGGATATTATTTGACTGATCATGGTTTAACATGCTGGGGCGCTGTACTTATTTTGAGTATTTATCTATAGTAGGTTTTGAAAAATTGTTTAAATATTTATATTCGATTAATCTCTGTATCATTTTTGTTGATACTTTGTTGCAGACATATAAAAGCATCATTACATTGGCATATATAAGTATAAAATTTAACTTTGCATTTCATATGGATGCCATAGCCTGCTTTTAAATCAACATAATATAAGGTGGGGGATTGGCTCGGTTGGAATCAGTCAGTAGACAGCCATAACTTCAGCAATATTTATTGTTGTTTAGTTCACATCTAAATTCACAGTTATGATATTTACTGTAAGGCTGTGATATTTTTCTCTGCCATGGCGTAAAATCAATATCTTCTAAATAAACCTGAGTGGCGTCTCAGCAGTGCCACGGTTTGTAACACGGATTTCGGCCAGGGTTGTGCGTATTTAAAACGGCTGATGGATAGTAATTCATTCACGCGTTCAGACAGCCACCAACTTACTGACATGAAATAGGGCCTCGATAGCTTGTTATTGACTGTTATGGGGTTTTATTGTTTATTTTGATAAATGAAATCCAATTCTGGATGCTGGCCATGCTGCCATTAAAAGCTAAAGTGGAGCGGGAAAAGTTTACATGCACAGGTTTGTGTAGGTACATTATTATGTGTATAACTGTGAAATAAGGGGGGTTAAGCCTATTTAAGATAGTTTTAGCCCACAGCATGTGATCTGTGGCCTGAGACACATCACTAAGGGTAAGGTAAGCTGAAAGTGATTCACTTAAAGATGTGATTAATAGAAATGCTTTCATACATGTGAGTTAATACACACCCTGTTTGCAATGCATAACTCAGTAGTAAGCCTCTTTCTGAGTTCTGTCACTGGAGATGGGGAGCAGAGAGCAGAACAGAGTGACTTTATAATCCCTGCTCTATTTACACTCCACCCTACTGACTTCTACCCTTCCCACTCCTCTGCTTTCCATCTTCTTTCCATTTCTTTTTACATTCTCTACATTTCTCTTTACCCGTCTCATATGTACACATAGCAGATATTATCTGGCTTCAAAAACTAACATTCCTTCTGTTTTTTTTTTTTATTGTATTTCATCAGAACAGGCTTTTCATTTTCTCATCTCACATTTTCTATCTCATTCGGCCAGAGCCCCTTATTCCTTGTTTTTATAAAAAAAATAATTATTGCCCCCCCCCCCAATATTCTATTTTAAGTAGGCCCTATATTGACCAAATTCCGAACCATGTCAGCCCCTCAATGTTGATGGAAACATACCTCAAAGGACTTGCAGCTGTTAGTAAAAGGTGAATATTTAAAGCACAGACTTAATAGAGCAAAATAAAAATGCATGTAACTCTGCAGGTTTTTGAATTAATGTTCCTTCCAACCTAATAAAAAGGTTTATAAATGCTTTTTCAAGTTAACGTTCAACACATTAGAAAATAAAACATGTACAGATCCCCAAACAATAATCTTTCTGGGTTTCATTCTGTATCATTAGATTATGATTTAAATATTATTTTAGCATGTATAATACATCATATATGATTATCTTTGCCTTTCCTTAAGTTTAAATTGATCACCTCTCAAATAAGGTCTAAATGGAATACAACAATTCCAGCTCTATAATTTTGGAGTTGCAATAAGTAAATTACAATTATTTTTTTATGGCTTCCACCCAGTCTTCCATTAATTCAAAAACAAGTGCAGGTAGTTTAACCAGTCCCTTTAGGTGGAAGACTAATTTCATACTTTAATAGGAGCTATAAAACCATATGAGAACACAAAATTACTGCAGTTGCGTTGTTGTAGTGGTTGCAGCTCTTTGAACATTACTCTAACTCTAAATGTAAATACTAAAGTATCCATTTAAATATCTTAAGCTCTTGCAGCCTATTAGCAGGATTGCACATGCTGCTCATATGTGTGTTGGTCACCTATATTTCCCATAAAGCCAGATTGCATTTGGTTTGTTACGATATTCTAGGACACTTTAGAGTTGCTTAACTGTAAATTTTGGATAAGCTGACAGCTGAGTATCCTGAAATGTCTTACATCGATAATCCTTCTAAAACCCATGGCTGTCATTATTCATCAACAAGTTAATATGCTGTTATTAATGAGAAAAGGCAATATGCATCAACGGCAAAAGACACATTGCTCTTTGTCCCCTATCATTTTTTATTATCTAATTTTCTGCCTTATTGGTTTCTCCTAGCGCTCCGTCTAACACAGCTTCAGGCTCTTCCTCCATCACTCCCACTGCTCAGAAGCTCAGAAATCATGGACCAATTGTAAACTGTGATGTCAAGACAGAAATCATACCAAATTTTGACATGTTTAATGTCGTTTCTACAACCAGGCAAAAAGATTAGCTTTATCCTATTTTGCTGTTGTCATGCCTACAAAGTAGCTCAGAGGTTTTGAAAAAAGAGAAGAGAGGAGTCATTAAGATTAAGCCTTTTAGCTTTGAGAGTTTATTTAAGGTTGCTTGTGCTGTAATAACCAAAGCAAAGCACACATGCTCTGCAAATTGTTCTAATTTGTTCTAATTTGTGTGTAGCAGAAGAACATAGAGACGAAAAAAAAACATTTGCTGATTTATACATTTGCCAAGTAATTGGGCAACAAGCACTTAGACTTGGGCATGGCCACCGTAAGGGGCGCGGCCCTCTCTCATTAACTTAAACAAAACACTACTCCAGTCGATGCCTAAGGCTGTAAAACTCCTCTTCACTCTGCAGCCCTATTCTGAGTATGTATATATATATATATATATATATATATATACATATATGTATATGTATGTATGTATTTATTTACTTTTTGTTTCTCCAGGTGAATCCCTGAGATAAGTTTTTGTGTGTTAAGTTGTTAAGTGTTTGTTTAAAGATACTGATGTTATCAGCTTAGATTGAGACAAATAAAAAAATTAAGTAATAAATTAAAACATAAAAAAAAAATCCTCTCCAGACTGAGGTTCCCTGAAAAGGAAGGAAGGACAGGAAATTAAAATTAGGAGGGAAACAAAAAGACAAAAGCAAAGGAAGAAAGTTAAATGAGAGAACAGATTGAAATGGTACAGTACAAGTGTATATTATTTTTATTGAGATATTTATATGTGCCTCCTAAATTATTGATTATATTAGAGTATGGGAGTGTTACCTCTGTTGCTTACTGACCTTGCTTCTTATCAAGATGAGTAGCAGGACTCTCATTTACTCGCATTTATTGCCAAAAGCCAGCCGTCTTGTGATTATAAAACTTTTACTTATTAGATCTTTTTGGTTTTTTTTTTTATTTTTTACATTTTTTCCATCCATTCCATCCATCTATAGTAAATATGTCAGTCTATCCATACAACCATTGCTAGAGACTAAGTCACTGTTTTGAAACTATACTGATGGTTGAATAACTACTAGCTACTAATCCCCAGGACAAATTATTTGGTCATTTAGACCAAATAATCTTTATTTTGTTTTACTTTTTATTTAAATTAGCAACCATCTGATTATTAGGAATTAACAGAGAAATAGTGCTCACTCTCTCTCAGATACTGTTTTACTAATGCTTATAATACATGCATTTATTTAAAAAGGAAACTGAGAATGCAAACATCGAGACTGATCTAATCTAGCAAAGAGCACAGCTCGCTCGTTACAATCTATTGAAAGTCAGCCATTCATCAAAGTTGTTGTTGGTGAATCTTTTGGGCACCGCTTTCATATAAACTGCAGCTGTACCAGGGTTGGGGCAACTTTAGCCTATAGGTCCCCACAGCTGGGCATGTCAGAAGGCTCAGAATGTAGGACCCAGAATTTAGGTGAGACACTGGAAACCCTGCAGGAGTAGAGGCTCAGGTCATTGACTTAAAAACTCAAACGAGGAATGACAATGAGCATGAAAGGCACCAACCTGGCAAAGTTCAGTCTGTGCCCAGAAAAAGGAATGTTGTCCATAGGAGCGGAAATCTGTTCCTCATTTCTGAGCCGGGGGCAGAGATCCAGGGGGGAAGAGGAGCAGCGTGTTGCAGCAGCCAGAGCATGTAGAGGAACCAGGAGGATAATCCAAGCCATGGTCAGAAGACAGGTCCGAGGTCAACAACAGGTGGAATCCAGGTAACAGTCCGGAAACGGGACAGGCAAACAGAGCAAACAGGGATGGCCAAAACTCAGAAGTCTCGCGGCAGAAACAGGTCAGAACAATTCAAACTATAATACAAACAGGGACGCTAGAATTAGTCTCATTAGGATCTTGAATAATCTGGCACCAATGGCTGGGAACCGGAGGCATAAATAGCAGCAGGAAGAGGTGGTTCTGATAAGATATAATGAGGTAGCAGATAAGAGAAAAAGGAGTAAAAACCAGCCTATGGTGCCAAGCTCATGACTGGGCAATAGGTGGTGAACATGTTAAATATGGATAACCAGTACTCCCTGCAACATATTAGATCTAAAATATATTTATAAATAATAGGTATGCTTTATTGCAGTCATTTTTTATGATCCAACATAAAACATATATATATATATATATATATATATATATATATATATATATATATA
>NW_015150903.1:637655-659519 GCF_000732505.1 Cyprinodon variegatus | reverse complement strand
CGGTTTGAACTGCAGGAGATTGTCTTGACCATGTCTACATGCCTAAATGCACTGAGTTGCCGCCATGTGATTGGCTGCTTAGAAATTAAGTGTTGACGAGCAGTTGGACAGGTATACCTAATAAAGTGGCCGGTGAGTGTATATACAGTGGGGCAAAAAAGTATTTAGTCAGCCACCAATAGTGCAAGTTCTCCCACTCAAAAAGATGAGAGAGGCCGGTAATTTTTATCATAGATATACCTCAACTATGAGAGACAAAATGAGAAAAAAAAAATCCAGAAAATCACATTGTCTGATTTTTAAAGAAACAAAAAATCTTTTTTGCCCATATTTAGTTAGATACCAATGAGTGATGCTTATCAAGATTTTAAGCTTTTTTTTTTTCTTTTTTTTTTTACAGTGACAAATGTTAAGCACTTTGAGGATTTATGGAGTGGGTTACAAGAAGCATCAAATAGCCCACAGGCGTTAAACATGATCCGTTGTAATGCAATGTTAACAGAATTTTTTTAGAGCATGTATGGGAAAGGAAAAAATATTTACCTTTGAATTGTGCAGAATGCAGATTTACTGTAAACATATCATGTTATAAGTGATGGATATACCTCAAACCAATACATCCAACCCAATCCTTACAATCCTGCCAAGTCAAAAGAGAGAAAAAATTGATAATTTTATTGAAACCTAAAATATTAATCTAGAATCTGTTGTCGTGTTGCAACACGTGTAGATCTTAAAGACAGTGTTATCATAAATGTTACTGATGATGGCTTCTATGTGTTAAACTAATCAGTTATTTGTGGTCTGTCAGGATTGGATGTGTGGATAGTGTGCAACCACATCATGCTTGAGCCCTCTAACGGAAAAAGGAAAGCATAGAATTTCTTGATTTTTTTTTTTAAGGTTTATCTGAAACAAGCAAAAACATAGAAAGTGGAGAACGTGCAAAATTCTCGTTTAACCAAATTTAAACCTACCCAGAACACACACACAGCTTAAACTGATGTTAATCACTTAATCAGATAAGGGACAGTGCTTTATGAAGTTTAATATGCACACATACTCAAGCTTGCATGTGAACGTGCTGAGTGATACCCAAGGCATGGCTGATGAATAAGTCAGGATACGATGCAATCTTCATTTTTATTAAGGTGTTGAAAGATGTTAAAGCCACACACACTTGCAGTCACACACCTGACGTTGGGAGTCTTATATTAAATGACCACACACACAACTATCAGATGGAGAAAAAGTCGGAACATTTAAAGGCTTTGGGTGATGTGGAAGGATAATTAGAAAGAGAAATTTATAATTCATACATTTCCAATTTACATTTTAGTGAAAATCTGCAAAATCAAAGTGGTGGCACATGTAAGCAAAATCTGAAAGATATTTGTATGCAAAAAAAACCAAACAAACAAACAAACAAAAAAAAAAACTAAATGGGTGCCGATGGTTTCATTTGTGGTGAGCGTTCCAGAGCAGCTACAGTTTTTGATGGTAAATGGATATTACTTTCTAGCACTTTTCTTGGAGCTTATAGCACAAAGTAATTTCTTGATTGAGTGTTATTAGTGGTAGACTCTGATTTTGATTTCTTTTGCCTGTTGAAACCTTGCTTAACTGTCTTGCTTTCCCTTTTCAGGAGATCTTTTCCTTGATTTCTGGTTCTGTCAAGCTCTGGAAACTGATTCAGTAAACTGAAAGATTCAGTGACTCAACTGATTCTTAGTAATGGCTGGCCCTGGGGCCTGTACCACAAAGCAAGATTACTGGATTGGTGAGCCAACTACAGGTTTAACCCTGACTTTTCAGTACAACGAAGATTGATTCATTCTTAGCAAGGCTAGTCAACATGGTAACATACTCTGTACGGCAAACCTCCTCTGGGGCAGGCTAGCTTTTAGGGCTGAACTGAATCGCAGAAAGCACTCCACGCAACAGCCAATCAACTGCTCAGGAAACAATGATGTGCCCTTCAACTGAAAACCTGCTTGAATTCAGAGGGAAAAAGAACTTAAACAAAATATGTTATTGACAAATAGAACATTATTCTTTCTTCCTCCTAGTCTGTATTTGTTTTTTCCCCTGTATAATATCCTCATACTCTGCTGGCACTCAATTGTTTCTTATATAATTGTTACATGAACATGTATACTAAAAAAAAAATAAAAATCAGAGTGCAAATTGTGAAAAGATCCTTTGGATCACTATGTCAATACAGGTTTTCTCGGGCCAATATGCCAGATCCTACAACCATGTGTTGGCTGTGTGACCTGAAGGAGTGAGGCCCCTTACCTTACCACGTATGAAGGACTTATGCCATCTCAGGTGTGTCATTACCTGGATTTCTGTGAAATGTCATATTCACCACAAAAAAATGTAATGTTAATATCAAATGGAATATTGATCATGTAGCGCAAAGATTCTTTATGAGACTGCAACAGAAATGTTACAAAGTTTAAATTAAGTAGAAAATATATTAAGGTGTTTCTTTATATTGAGGAGTTTCACCATTTTAAAAGCAGAGCAGATTTTTACCACACAGCTTAAAAATCAGGAAGTTTACACTCAGACTGATCCCTTTTTTATTGATATGATGTGATTGTGTCAATAGTTCCAAGATTCAATGTATTTCCAACATTATTTAATTAAAAAGTCGAACTAATCAGATGTAAGGATGTTTTTGTCTTTTATTCTTATCAGCTCCCAAGTCCTCTTCATTCCCAAGGGACACGTGATGTAGTACAGTTATTGGGATGCATTCTTCTGTTAAAGGACATTGATATGCCACTTGCTCATTTAAGCAGTCTGCAATCCTTTCCCACATAATATGGCTTCTCTTTTATGCTGCCACCCTGTTTTACTTTTCATTAAGACTCTTTTTTTCTCTTCTTATATCTGTAAGATGAGTTTTTGTTCCTGTCAGTAGAAATACCATGCTCTCTCTTCTGGGCTCATGATTATGATTGGTCTGCTACCTTGAAACCACCCCTTTATACATGCACTTTCACAGATTCATGATCAGTTCAAGCTGGATTCAGTTAACGAGTTGATAACCAGCTTTGTGCACCACTGATCCTGATTACCGTTGTTGTGGATTGGTTAAATTGGATAGAGTGGAAGTAATTCCACTACTGTATGTAGTGTAGTAGCGCAGCATCATTGTTTAGGCCTGCTTTTCTTCAGGAAGGACAGAGAAGATGGTTATAATTGATGGGAAGATGGATGGAACCAAAATATCAGAAGCATTCTGGAAGAAAACCTGTTGGAGTCTACAAAAGACCTGATACTGGGACGGAGATTTATCTTCTAAAAAGACAATGATCCAAAACATAAGGAAAAATCTACAATGGAACGGTTCACAAATAAATACATCCAGGTGTTAGAATTGCCAGATCAAAGTCCATAGTTAAATCCAATTAAGAATCTGTGGAAAGAACTGGAAAATGCTGTTCACAAATGCTCTCCATCAAACCTCACTGAGCTCCAGCAAGGAAGAAGGAGTAAAACTTTATAAATCTCTCTATGTGCAAAACTAATACAGACATACAGTACCCTGAACGACTTTCAGCTGTAATTGCAGCAAAAGGTGGCACTATAAAGTATTAACTCAATGGAGCTCAATCATTTTGCACATCCAATTTTTCAGTTTTTTTTTTTTTGTTAAAAATGTTTAAAATATCCAATGAATTTCTTTCCACTTCACATGTGTGTCCCACTTAGATTTTTCACAAAAATTTCAATTTTATATCTTTATGTATAATATGTTTATGTGGTTTTCTTCCCAGTCGCGGCACACTGATCCAGCTCTATACCCTTCATTGGGTGCTTGAGGGTTCATGGGAGTTAGCCCAACCAGTCCACATGTGATTTGTTGATCAGGCTTTTAACCGTGTCCCACGTAGTGCCCTGTGGAGCTCCAGGAGTATGGGGTCAGGGGCCCTTTGTTAAGGGCTGTCCTCTCTCTGTATGGCCGCAGCAGGAGCTTGGTTTGCATTGCCAGCAGTAAGTCAGACCTGTTCCAGGTCTGCCTTACAGGGCTGCCCTTTGTCACCGGTTCTTTTCTTTATATTTATGGACAGAATTTCTAGGCACAGCCAGGGACCGGAGGGTGTCCGGTTTTGGAATCTCAAGATATCCTCTCTGCTGTTTGCAGATTATGATGTCCTGTTGGTCTCATCAAACCAGGACTTTTGACGTGCACTGGGGCGGTTTGCTGCCGAGTGTGAAGTGGCCAGGATGAGGATCAGCACCTCCAAATCTTCACCGGACAAAGGCGTACTACCCTCTTCAGGACAGTGGAGAGTCCTTGTCTCAAGTGGAGGAGTTAAAGTATCTCTGGGTCTTGTTCATGAGCGAGGGACGGACGGAGTGTGGGTTCGATAGACGGATCAGAGCAGCATCGCCAGTGATGCGGTTGCTGTATAGGACTGTCGTGGTGATGAGAGGGAGCTGAGTCGGGGGGCAAAGCTCTTGATCTATGTTGCCACCCTCACCTATGGTCCTGAGATCTGGGTAATGACTGAAAGGACAAGATAACGAAATAAGATTCCTTCACAGGGTGGCTGGGCGCACCCTTAGAGATCGGGTGAGGAGCTCAGTTACCCGGGAGGAGCTCGGAGTCGAGTTGTTGCTCCTCTAGGTCGAAAGGAGCAAGCTGAGGTGGCTCGGGCATCTATTTCGGAGGCCTTCTGGTAGCGTCCCTCGGGAGGAGTTCCAGGCATGTCCCGTTGAGAGCAGGCCTCAGGGAAGGCCCTGTACATGCTGGAGGGACTATGTCTGAGCTGGCCTGGTGTCACCTCAGGGTCCCCGCAGAGCTGCTGGAGGAGGTGTGTGTTGATTGGGAAGTCTGGGCCTGCTACCGCCGCAACCCGGCCCTGGATAAAAAAGGAAGAAAATGGATGGATATCTTTATGTCAGAAGCCTGAAAGGTGTCAGAGACATAAATACCTAGTATTTACAGTACAGTACAATACCAGAACTGCATAACAAGGGTAGACAGTATTGATTTCTTTTCTCTTCAGTTCTAGAACAAAGTCGCTGAAAATCTGCATCATGTGCAGATAGTGTGTGAATCTATTAAATGGGGACAAAAAATATTGTTTACAACACCTTTCCAATAAAGGTCAGAGATTATGAAACTATACTGTGCCTCTATAAGAAAGTAATTTTGTAATGGTAAAACTATTTTTCTTTTTTTTATTTTACGTACGTTTTTTGTTGTTCACTGTGGGAAAACCCTTTAATCTTCTCACCCTTGTATTTCTAGGTTGAATAATCCAAGAGTTAAATCTGTATTTGCTGGGATGGGAAAACTGCAACAATAACAGGAAACATCAGGGAGTTACTTTACATGGCTGCACTGGCCAAGATAAATAAGCAAGAGCAGCAGTCCGGGATAAACTGCATGGATGAATTCCGAAATTTAGCAATAAGATGCTGACAAAGTAAGATAACATAGATTTCATTATCTGTTTGTGCATGGTTAAAGCTCATAATAAGAGCAAACTAGAGCAAAGTCGTTTTAGAGGATCTGAACAACATATTTATGCTTGGTAATAAAAGGAAAAAACTAAACTCATATTTCCATCTTAGATTGAAACAATGTACATTTTGTGACGTGTAAGAACTATCCTAACCCCTAAAAAGGAGAGTATCAGGCCCCATCTGTTGGCTATTGACTGGTCCCAATCAGGATTTGAGGAGTAATCAACATCATGGAGCTTTGTTAATGTGTGAAGGAAAGACAGCAAGGGCAGAATTTCTCATAGTGCCTCACATTCCAGAGGGACAGTTGAAAGAGTTTAGAGTGACAGATCTTTGGAAATGTCAGCAGAAAAATGTCTCATGATGCCCACATAATGGGAAACAGAAGAAATCTGTGAATGTTTCTGCATGTATGAGACAGAGATGTTGAGTTAACAGAGACTCGATGCTTGAAAGAAACATTGCAGTATGTGTTGTGTTTATAGTTTAAAAAACGCATAATGCATGTGGTTGTAGAGCTGTCTTCAATACATGTAATAGACTTAAGTAAAAATCTAAATATTCAGAGCTGCTTTTAACAACTTTATGCCAATAACACAACTACTTTTTTTTTGTTTAAAAATTTAAATAGTTTTATTCCGTATCAGTAAACCTTATTTGAAGATTACTTCTTAACCTTTCCATTAAGTTTAAAAGTAAAACAAAACAATAAAAATGAGGCAACTTTGTGTATAAATAAAAACAGACAGATTATCAGTTTATAAAAAACATCAATTAATTGCAGGTGTAATTCAATAAAATATATACAATATGTTTAGCAAATGCAACTTGTTTATAAAGAGTTTTTTTTAAAAGATATAGCTGATTTAAAAATAAGTGGGCAGGTGGGGGGAGTACTGTCATGGTTTTGTTCAAGTTTTATCTCTGAGTTTTCATTGGTCTTATTTTTCATTCTTGTGTTATAAGTATTTTTGATTGTATTTGAGTTCTTAGATATTTCCTGTTCGCCCTCTTGTGTCAGTCTCCTTTTCCCTAGCTCCCTTATTGCCTCTGTTCACACCTGCTTCCAATCTGCCAATTAGCCTGGTCTTTGTTTCTCTCTCCCATTTATTCTCCTCCTGCTCAACCACTCTTGGCTGGTTTGTCGTCATTACTTTGTCCCCTTCTTGTTGTGAGTATTTCTGGTTTTCAGCATTTTGTGGATTTATGTTTTTTGTTTTTTGCTTCTGTTGAACTTTTGTTATTAAACCTCCAAGAAAAACTCCTTCAGCTTAGTCTGCATTTGGGTCCTCTTGTCAAACCTCCCCCTTTGTGACATTTTGGGCATCTGAGTATCATTCATCCTATATTCAGAGCCAGTTTGTGAATCGACAGAAGGGGTCATTAAGCAGTCCAAAGAATGAAACAGCTCTAAACAAAACTAAACTGAGCATGGTGTAAAATTCTGTACAAACACGTGTGACGGCAGCAGTTCACAGGAGGATGAGTTGTGTTAGACTAGTTTGAGTCAGCTTCTTTGATGGGCAAAATATTTTATGAGAGTTTGGTAATGAGAAACTCTCAATTTCACATTGACCATGTTGACTGGGACTGGTGAACATCTAGCTGTTACGTCATGTTATCCCACTGGGTAAAAGTCTCTTCCTTTGTGATTTTAAGCAGTCTTAAGAGATGTCTGACTTTAAGAAGGATTTTCCTTTTGATTTATTCCACTGCCTGTTACACCACACAGCACAAGAGTTTGTCATTATTATGAGATTCATACTGTAAGAAAAACACTTTCTGTTGAAGTAAAAGTTTTATCTGAGCAGGTCCCCCTTAAGAGTCTGTGCATTTAAATTCACAAATTAATCTTTAAGTTTTTGCTGCAGCAGAAATGTGTTGCTGGCTATACTGTATTTCTATTAGCTTATGATTTTCTGTATGGCGTACCTAGTTTCTTATTCTTTTTGTATAAGTATGAATTTGATTTCTATTTTTCTTCTCTCCCCTCTTCTCCTAAAATCCAAAACCCAGCTATTTATCTTAATCCATATTGACTGCTCCTCGAAGACATCACCCCAGCAGTCCTAGTACTAAACATTTTCATCTAGGCCGGCCAATCTAAACAACTAGTTTCAGCTTATTTCCCCTCAGTAAAACTGTGTGCGTTAAACAGTGCAAAAAAATATGTTTTAGAAGTAAGGTAAGTTGTAGAAAATATTGCAAGGCATGCATATATTTTTAGCTGTCATGACGACCTGTGAAGCTATGGACATCAATTCTAAGAGCAGGTTCAACTGCAGAAAGGGTGTTGTGATATAGCTTAAGCACTTGCACACATAGAAACATCCAGACCCCCCACACAGATAATGTTTCCTTTTTAACTCACAAACAATAAGTCAGTGTAGATCTCTTGTTAGCTAATGCATCTTCTGGGGGCGGCCTGCACAGATAAACACGTCAGTGTTGACTGTTGTTGCTTTCATGTTCTCAGTATTTAATGCGTAACCGTACCACACGCTGGGTCATATTTACTCTCTTTGCTTAATTAAGTGAGTATTGCTCCGATTGCACCTACACCTTTTTTCTCTATCTGCACTGTATGCAGGCAAAAATTACATCCCTGTGATGCACACCATTGTGCCAACGTGTGTACAGATTCAGGGTAAAAAAAAAATTCAAGATGGACACTACATTGTTATCGGCACCAACTTATTACAAATTTCAAGTAGGTTTAAAGCACGATATAAATATTTTTAAAAAGAAATCTGAAAATATACTCTATATTCTTTTATGTGCAACCAATAGAGTCCATCTTTATTACATACCCACACAACCCACACAAATGGCTCAGGTAATGCAGCTCATCCAGATTGGCAGTTCAATGTGCGCTGTGGAAAGAAGGTTTGCTGTGTCTGTCAGCGTAGTATCCAGAGACCAGAGGTCCTACCAGGAGACAGGCAAGTACACCAGGAGACGTGGATGTGGCCGTAGGAGGGCGACAACCCAGCAGCAGGACGGCTACCTCCACCTTTGCACAAGCAAGAACAGGAGGAGCACTGCCAGAACCCTGAAAAATGAGCACCAGCAGGCCACATGTGTACATGTCTGTTCAAAAGGTTAGAAACCAACTCCATAAGCATGGCATGAGGGCTCGATGTCCATAGCTTGGGTTTGTGCTCTCAACATGCAGTAAAATGGCATTTGGCTTCGGCAAGAGAACACCAGGATTGGCAAGTTCACCACTGGCACGCTGTGCTCTTCAAAGATGAAAGCAGGTTCACTCTGAAAATATTTCAGTCATGACAAGGTCTAGAGGCACAGTAGGAACAATACCCTGCCTTTATCATCCTTCAGCAGGACTGGTTTGTCAGTGTATCATGGTCATGGTGTATAGAAGGATTTCTTTGAAGGGCTGCAGAGCCCTCCATGTGCTCAGCAGAGGTAGTATGACTACCATTAGGTACCAAGACGAGATACTTGGACCCCTTGTGTGTTTGGTTCTTTGCTCCTCTTAATGCAAGACAATGCTAGACCTCATGTGGCTATAGTATGTCAGGAGTTCCTGCAGGATGATGGCTTTGAAGCTATGGAGTGGCCCACCCATTCCCCAGACCTTAATCTGATTGAGCAAATCTGGGACATCATGTCTCAATACATCCACCAATCCATCTTGCACCACAGACTGTCAATGAGTTGGTGGATCTTTTAGTCCAGGTCTGGTAGGAGATTCATCAGGAGGCATCTACCACATTATCAGTTCCATGCTCAGGCGGTGCAGTGAGGTCATACAAGCACAGGAGACCACACAAAATACTGAGCTCATTTTGACCAATTTCAAGGACATTGCATCAAATTTGATTCAGCTCTGTAGTCTGTAATTTTGTGTGTGACTCCAAGTCTGGGTCTTCATTATTTAATAAATTTGATTTCCATTGATGATTTTTGTGGGATTTTGTCATCAGCACGTTCACCTTTGTACAGAACAAAGTATTCAATAAGAATATTTCATTCATTCAGATCTTGGATGTGTTATTTGAGTATTCCCTTTAATTCTTTGAGCAGTGCAGTTTCCTGTGTGCTGCAAGCAGCATTGAGGATTCATGGCCTTATTCACTGACTCCATTTGGTCTAGCTATAGTCTAGTTTGCCTTTTTAAATATTTCCATTTCTACACTTTCAGTACCGGTTGTACTGACTTTTTACTGCCCTACTCAGGGGTAGGTAAGATCAGAGATTAATAGAGCCAAAAAAGTCAGAATTATACTGAAAAGCAGTCATGACAATTCTTGAAAGTTGGAGAGCTGAAGTAGAGCCAGGCCAAGTGGAGTTCGTGGAAAAGGGCATTAGTAAACATGTTAAATAAGATCCTCTGATCAGAACATTGCCTTCATGCAAAATTCTTTCATAGGTTTTCAAAGACTTGAGGTTCACCGTCAAATGGAACAAAAACTCCCGAATCCAACCATAATAATGTGCAAGCATTTTATAGTAATGTTCCAGGTGCAAATGCATCCATAGTGTGAAAAAAGACTTTGAAACTGTTAGTAGGTCTAAGCTTTTGGAGACATCCAAAAAGACTTAGAACCTTACTCAGGTACTTTGCAAGTTCCTGGATAGATGTTTACAACAGCGAAAGGGAATGCCTGTTGTGATAAAAATGTTTTGGTAATTGTATAATGCAGACTGACAGTCACTTAGTTTTTTCTTTTTTGTTTTTTATGTAAAACAACTTAGAGTTGTATATAAAGGTTTTCCCCCAATCAGACTATAGTGCTTTTAATGTGCACATTTCTGCTTTTACCATTTTGGTTTTTTCTTACTTGCCTTTCCTCTTTAAATAACCTTAAGGTCTTGTTTTCCACCTTGCCCAAAACAATGACTTCTCAATCCCTCTTAAATCTGTCCTCTGTTATTCAGCAACAGCCACGGAATGTGGACGCAGCCCTTGTTGCATTCATGTGCTCCTTTCTTGTGAGACGTGGGCCTTTTGAGTCAACAGGACTTAGGAAAAACACCAGAGACCCCACTTAGGATGCAGTTACTTTTCCCATCTAGTGTTATTAAGATGCATATGTTTAATTTATGATGCCAAACTATCAAAGAGGATCTGTTCTCTCAGAATCAAACTGTGTCCACATCTTCCATATATATTGCCTCATTCTCTGTCTCTCTGCATTTTCTCATCTCCTTTATCTTGTTGGTGTTGGTGTGTCATAGCAGACCCTTGAAGGGGAATAAACCCACTCGTATGCACACAAATATATACTATTTTTAGGGCAAGCACTTTTGAACTGAACCGCCTCACAAGAATTACAAGACCAACTGAGCTCCAGGAAGGGAATCCACAGCTGATTATGCTTAATACCAGAAAAACATGATTTGACATGGTGTGTCTGATATGCCATTGTTTTACAGGCAGAGAGAATCTGTCTGAAATATCTTCTTTGTCAATGTAATGCATCAGCAGATGATTCTTCCTCTGGTCTTTCAGCCTGCAATCTTTTAGATGGGTTAAAAATTGATTAAAAATTGAATAAGAATGAAAGAACAGATTTAGGGATGATATAGTTGCAAGTAGTTTAAAACAAATAACAAATTTTGTTAGTACAAGGAAAAAAAACATACTCAAGTTTCAACAGGAGTGTCGAAAAGTAAAATTTTTTTGCTCTTTTTGTTCTCAAATTTTCCACAAACCCAGTCGGGACTACAACAAGAATGACTTTTGATGTCAGATTTCCAACAAGGAAGCCCACATTCAGTATTGTATATGCTTGTGTTGGTTATAATCCCTGTTTGACTATGAATATTTCAAATAAATGTTAATTTGTGTTTTTGTTATTCCGACCAAAATTCATTCACAGCAAATACGTATTTTATGTACAGGGAATTGTGAGTAATAGGGCAGCTAGCATTTTTATGATTATAAGAAGCAATTTAAATGACTAAATTCGCTATTATTTGGATCTAACAGAAAATGGTGTTTCTCAAACCTTCTGCAGACTTGGGTTTATTCAACCACTAATAAATGTTGATAATCATAATGTATATCAGAAAAAACTTGGTTTAGACTAGATATTTCTTCTATGGTCTATTTCTTACCAATTTCTGCCTCCAGCAAGCAATCAATCTGACGGAAAGGCTGTGTGAACCATCACAGAGGTAAAAATATATTTTAGATGAACTGCTCTTGGCATTCACAATAGTTTTGCACCTGTAATAACAGTAAGGATAAGCAAACAAGAAGCGCTGCATGAACGACACCCAGAATAGTTTTGTTCTATTTACAGTTCTGAGGACTGTCCTGCCATAGTATTTGTAATCAGTGGGAATAATGATGGACACACTTGTAGCTTTGTTTTAAGTGACAGTCAAGTAAAATAGTATCACAAACCAGACAAAAAAAAAAAATTAAAGTCCACTTTTGATCTAGCAGACCAAACGACTCTCTTAGCATGAATATACCCTAAGATACTTCCGTTGTCTGGCAATTACGCTAAAAGTACCAAAAGAAAGGAAAAGAAAAAGGTAACATATTGTACTCACATTGTCTTTTTGGGGTAAAAAATGCACTGGATCAAGTTCTTTGTCTCAATTCATAGGTTCTTGACCCTAATGCCATCTGACGGGAGGAAAACCAACTCTGTTGACGAAGATCCAGGTTAAACACTTTAGAATTAGGACAGCTGGTAACACTACCTCACCTACAGAACCAGACTACAAATAATTCCTACCACAGTGGTAAAGAAACAGTAAAGAATCCTTTCGATTTACTCTTTAAAGGGTATCTGTTTGAGGAGAATTAGTAGTTAAATGCTGATAGTTTGTTCAAAAGGAGCTAATTGAAACAATTTTGCAAATGTATTTTGTCACGTGTTAGACTTGACAGATATTCAACTTGTGTGCGTTAAGGTTTTGCTGTGAGGTAGTGTCTTGCTGTGTTTTTTTTTTTTTTCTTTTCTACCTTCTGTGTTTCTCCTTGTGTGCCTTGTTAAAGTAGTTCAGTTCGGCTTGACCCAGTCAGTGACATTCTGAGCCAGGCGTGCGTCTGTGGTCGGCCATGTTGTGAAGGACAGCTAGTTTATAACTCAGAGGAATTTTTATGACAGTGTTCTGGTGTGACCCAACATCTTGTGATCTTTGGCCCATTGGTTACCATCCTAGCTGCTAGCTACAGAAGCTTTTCATCCTCACATCACCACTTGGTTTAATATCCATTTCAGGTGTGTCCTACGTGAACAGGCTGTTCCTTTCAAAGTATTGTGTTTATTGGCAATTGCTCATTTTTGGATTAGGTGAAACTTAATGGATTCAAATGTTACCAAACACTACTTCTGCACATTTATATGCTGTTCATATCATTGGTACTACTAGTCCAATGGACATTTTTTGTGTATTGCTGAAGCCAAGTCAATTAATTCAATATAATCTAAGACTTACTGGTTTCTCTCAATTTTTACACGCTCTTTCATGTATCCTGTGTTATTTCAGTAGTGTGTAGTGTTCATGTAGCTTATTAAAAAGAATTATTCTGTGTTAGAGGTTGTTGGGTCTAATAAAAGTACACCATAGCTAAACTGTGTTACTCTGTGATCATTTGACCAGTTGACTCTAAGAGCTGAATCATCTTCTTTTTGAGTTAACAACCTTAAAAGACAGAAACAATATTTCTGTTGTGGTTAAATTATGATAATTTTACCTACCTTTATGTTACTGCTTACCTTTGATTAAAATATAGATTAATTAACTATAACTCCAACAAGGTGAATGTAAACACTACCCAGGCTTTTGAAAGCCCCATGCTTTTGGGTGGGAAAAGCCGGGTGGCTATATTTGATATAAAAATGAAAATATTTGTATTTGTTAATGTGAAAATTTAAATGTTACTTGCATTGCATGTATCAAATTAGGAAAGAAATTCCTTATCCAAGTGCAAAGACAAATATATATGGTGCAGAAATGCAGTACAACATTTTTTTTTGAGTTGAGTTGTTTTTGGTTTAGTGTTATCAGTGTGATGCAGTGTCTTGATTTGTGATTACTTGATTTAGAGGTCCTCAGATGGACCTGAGGTACTGGAAACTGCCAAGCTTTGACTGTTTGACTGAAGAGGTACACAAAAGAAATAGAGGCCAGACAAATAAATTCCATGACTGGAGACTGAATTATACTGGAAAGGGATCTGGGTGTAAAAAGCCTCTCAGAACAATGAGCCATAGTGGTCAACCTCCATTAACAAGGTCCAGTGAATATCACAATGGCAGATTATCCAAAAAGAATTTCAAAGTTTCCTTTTTTTGTTAGAAAGTGTGTTTGCTAAAGCATTTTAATATGAAGAAGAAATTAATTTCTTTCTCTTTTTTTTCTTTAATACAGCAACTCACCAGGCAGATATTCACAAATGGTGGTAATAGAATGCTGTTTTGCAATTGATTGCTGACAATCAGGTGGGTCGTCCAACCTTGTGATTTCGAACAAAATGACTAACTTTGCTTTTTCACTGCCTTTGGTTCTCATCATTACTAAACAAGACTAAATAATGCACAACACACGTGATTGCCTACAGACCCAACCTGCATAAGTGGAGATTAACTGATGGATAGACTAAGTTCTATTGTATTGTCGCATGGTGACACAAGATTATCTACTATTCTATTACCACATTGTTTATCATTTTCATTCTTGTTTGTATTTATGGCATTGTGCCTATCAAATGAAGAGTTGTCATTGCTGCTTTCGTTTTTGTTAAAAAAATGGCAGGTGGTCTTGTGTCATGCTGAGGGTACATAAGAGCAGAAAAAAAGAAAGACAAATCAGAAAGTTGGAAAGTTCTTGCTTGGAAATTCAGGAAGAACCAAGGGTAACTTTAGGTGTAGCATAAATGAGCAAATACAGTCAGTTTTTTTCCCCATTTGTCTTTGAAAATTGTCTATCTGTTCACATTTGTGCTACTTTTCTTGAGCATTTCAACCTGATTGGTGTGAAGGGAGATTGGCCTCATAAGTCCCCTTAACACTTATAATTTTAAGTCAATGTCATATCTTTCCTGGGACAAGTTTGACTAAATAGGTAAATATATGCATTGTTTCTTTAAGAGAACAACGTGAAAGACTTGTAAGGAACTGTTTTGACTGGTCTGCTATGTCATGTTTCATGCTGTTTAAAGTTATTGCTGTCATTTTTCTTCTGGACTTCAGGAGACATGCATAATACGAGTACTTTCATAAGCATATGTCTAAGTCCAAGACATTACCTTTTCATCTGGATTCTTTGGTGGAAATATTTAATGTCCTACAGACCCTGACCTCAGAAAAAATAAAGTGTCTGATGGACACCAGATGTGTTTTTATGGGAGTATGTTCACCATCATACAAGTTCAGTATGCTTCAGCACAAATTGTGATACATGTGAAAATCCAAGTTTCTTCGTTTCCCCCTGTTTTATTTGGCCGTTGTCCACTCTTACCTTCCATTATCATCACTCATCTCTTTTGGTGATGATATGTGAAGGCCCCCCATACATATTCCTGTCAGGGCAAATCTTTAGTTGTGCCCTGAACTGCTTTCATACTACAGTAGGTATTTGGTCCACTAAATGAGGTGAGAGTTATTGATGAGAATACAAAGAGATATTCAAAGCACAGAAAGACAGAGTTGCATGACCATCCTTCTAATTTAGGGATAGGGAATTAGCATGAACTGCATCACAGTAATTACCATTTCAGCAGTTTCCAGCTGCTACCTTTTTAAATAATGTCAGGGTTATTTATTTAACATGAATCAGCTCGTGTATCTGGCTGCTAAGCCCTCCACCTCTGATGCTACCTTTTCTGTACCAGTCACCTCTTGGTTTCCTTTGCTGGTGGTGGGCCCACTGGGTGATGGTCTTATCCCACTCCTTCAGGCTTGGCCTGGCCGGGTCATGCATGGAGGAACCTGACTCCCAGGCACTTGCCGACTTACCCAAACCCCACGCCTGACTCCAGGGTGTGGTCCCTGGACTTTATGGTAGAGGAAGCCAGACAGATTCAGTAATACCCAAACAAGTGGCAAGGGTCTGTCTCAGGGATGTATTCATTTTACTCCTCAGAGAGATTTTCTCTCAGATTTAGAGGAAGGCTGGAAATATGGAATCTGAGTGGATCATGTTCTCCGCCACTCTTGTCAATTCAACAATACACAGCTGTTGCTGTAAGGTCTTCGGTGCTTGCTGTGTTAGCAAAACATAAACAAGGTGATGGACAATGGCATTAGGAGATACTGTTCCTGTATAGAAGGAGTCCTATTGAGCCTGGTTGGCTAGTGGGACTCCGTAGTCTGCAAGCAGGTAACAGGAGGCTGATATGTCTCTTCAATATCGTGTAGCGGTTGAGTCAGTGGCCCTGGACTGGACTGTTTTGTAGACCTAGAGAAGTTATTTGACTGTTCCCTTTGTGGTTCCTTCCAAGAGCACAGATGCGGGAGCCCTTCCTTGGGGGCTATCTAGTCACCTTTTTTAATTGAAGGGTGAGTTTTATCTGGCACTAAATTTGACCGGTTCCCTGTACATGTTGGACTCCAGCTGGACTCCCCTCTGTCTCCAGTCCTGTTCATATCCTGTATGGACAAGATTGCTAGGCACAGCCAAGGCCGGACATGGTGTGGTGTGGGAACCACTGGGTCTCATCCCTGCTTTTTGTGGGTAAAGTGAATCTGTTGTCTCCTTCCTCAAGATCTACAGCATGTGGTAGGGTAGTTCACAAATGAGTGTTGCCATGGTTCTTGACCAGAAAAGCTGACTTGCCCTAGGCTTGGAGTAAACCTGCATCTACAAGCACTTCAGGAGATTTCAGCTAAAGTTTCTCAGCCACCTAGGAGAAGCTTGGAGTATTGCTACTTCTCCTCCCTCATTGAGAGGATTCAGCTTAGGTGGCTCAGTTGTAAAGTATTACAGTATAACTAGTATGGAGCTTTCTTGTCTGCAAAGCTCAAATATAATTGAATGACATTGAAGCTATTAGTTTACTAAAGAGAAATATAACTCTGTGAGGGCTCAACCCCAGTGAACCCCAGTAGAACATCCATGTGTGATATAGCAGGTACGAATATGTTACTCTCTCAAAGGAGAAGGATGACATCAGATTGATTACAGAAATTGTAATCAATCTGATGGACATTTGAACTGTACGGTAACATTTCTACACCAAGTTTGTATAATAACTAAGTGAATCACAAAGAACTTATCGTTGTGTCATATGAGCAATCTGTGGCTGAAATTTTATCAAGATAAATTGTTGACTCTGGGAAAACAATGGAGCTTAAAAATGTATGAATCCATATCAAAAATGCATCTAATCATGTGGAGCATATTTCATATTTCCTTTCCAACATTAACAGATTCCTGCAGTAAACAACACACCATTTCTGAAGCCTTTTGTGTGTAAATTTCAGTTCATATGAATAATGGACTCAGGATAACTTCATGAAATCTTGATAGAGTTGTTTCATGAAGTAACTGTGGGATTATTATCGGGATAATGGCAATCCAAAGTTATGAAACCGAAAATCCAGAGTATGAAGGAATTTACCCTCAGCTTACTTACACTTTATCAAACGTGGACCACATCACAAACTGAGGTTTGGACACCCTTCTTAATGTTTTCTGAAGAAAAACAAAATCCATTCAATTACAACAACTTTTCCAGGCTGTAACACAACAAAGAACAGTAGCATCAGACTATCAGACTATGATGGTTCATGCTAGAATTTTTTATTGTTTTCACACCAGCAAAAATATTTGATTACGCTTGTCAGTCTGCAGAATGCTTTTTCGAAAGTCTGTGAGCTCATTGCCATATATTTTTGGTGAATTTAAATTTAACTTTTTCATCAGCAATGGTCTTTGGCCTTGAACTCTTTTATTGAGGCTATTTTGGGCAGTCTCTTTGCCTAAAAGTTTTTGAGGTTCCTTCTATCACTTCCTAAGCTATTTTTCTCAGGAAGATTCTCCACTGTCCTCTCTTTTACATTTTAGGATAATGGCTCTCAATGCCCAAAAAGTTGAATTCATTTTCATAACTCTAATAAACTTTTTCATCTGACCGTTGAATAAATTCCCGCCAAAATATAAACAAAACCAAGCAATGCTTGTTGTGTGCAAACCAGACTGGCAATAGATGTCGCTCAAATGTAGTTGTGTTGCACTTATTTCCTTCATTACACCAAGAGTAAGGGGTTTTGCCTGTGGACATCTTTTTTTTTTAACTTTTCGACCAAGTATCATCTACTCAGTCCAAGAATAATTAACTTTTTTTCATATCCACATTATCCTCCAGGAATTTTCTGTTAGTTGATAACATGATTAGCAGTTTAGGCATTGTACATTTTGACAAATTCCTAGTAAAGTATGATTATGCTTTTTGGGGGGAAGTAGAACTTAGGGCTCATGAGGTAAAAATTGGTTTGCATTTTATAGTTCTGCACCTTTCTATCCATGTTCGTGATATGATTCTCTGATCTTCAACATTAATTAGCCAAACTTCTATTAATTTCATTGGTAAGCATACAGCAAATTAATTCAGATCACATCATGAGAGACTGTTTATGATGCAAATCATTTGGTTAAAAAACTTGCTGATAGGCACATTGGAAAGCAAGATTAATTTCAGATGGTGTGAAAGACCCTTTTCTATCAGCTATTTCTCCCTCTCTCTTTTCCTCAGTTCTGAAACATCTCAGTAGAGGCCAGGCCCGCTTGGCCTCTCTGTCAGCAAATGTCACTGCTAATTATGATGGCCTCTTTGTTCTCTAAGAAGTTAGTGTTGGTGTTGTTAGGCCTGTTCGACTGGTTTCTTCAGATGATTTGGGCTCTGATGATCCCTGTTCTGCTAAAGGGGTGCTGTAAGAATGTAATTGCTCCAATATCCTGAGCTGCAATGATAAATTGTTGCTGACAAGTTGGTGTTAGCCAAATGTGGCATTTTTAGAGGACGGGTCATCATTCTTTTGGCCTTCAGGTGTCTAGATGTTTGGTAAAAAGGGTTCAACTTACATACGTAGGCATAGTCTGTTTTTGGGATATTTAAGTATGTACCTTGCCCTACATATCGAAACCGCTGTTAATAAAACCTTTGTAAATATTCCTTCTACATACTTTTGCTGCAGTTCTCACTGTTCCCTATTACTAATAAGCTTACATCTTCAACACTATACTTCTTTGGAAAATAAAGTTAGATTATTTTTCAGCCCTGTTTCCGATTCATTAATTTTAGCTTTTTTTTTTTTTTTAAATTAATCTGACAATAAATATGACAAAGTTAGCTCAATTACTTTTCTCCTGCAGCCATATCCTTTCAATCTGCTTCTCCTTATTGATGAATTCTCTAACTATTTTAAAGTGTGCCTTGGCAAAATTGGTCTCTCTTACATAGGATTTGTACCTAGGGAATTTTATTCTTTCTTAATGCAGAGTCCCGATGATGATTGGCTATGGCAGGGGCTTGCACAAGGCTGATAGGCTTGCAGCAGCAGAGCATCGGAGGGTGATTGGTTGAGATATGAGGTTGAATAATCTTCCGGTCTGAATTTTTACTTACGCTTCATTTCAATCTGGGCAAACTCACACAGAAGACAAGCAACAATTAGAGAGTTTTATTCAAATGAGAGATATAGGTTTTGGCACACAGGCCTTAGAGGAAGACATAAGCATAGAGAATGATGATGTTTTGATTGAGCTTATGAACTAAGATAGATATTGTATGACGTCCCCCCAGGAAAGGGTCAAGGCTAAGCAGAGGCTGAAGCTGGAAACTATGAATGAGTGGAGAGGCTGATTAAGCAACTTTAATTGCTTGCCAAAAGGAGTTATGAGAGCATAGATGACGAAAGAACCAGATGGATGAAGAGAGTTGCTTGCAGGGTGTTGGAGGAAAGATGAGCAGTGAAGCATGAGAGAAGTGATATGAGCCAAATGCTGGAGAGACTTCGAAGGCCTCTGAAGAAAAACTAAAGCATACAAAAAACCTGGTGTTAGCAGACATGGTGCTAGGTTATAATGCCTACCAAAGGTACCTAATGCTGTAAAGGTAAAGAAAATAAAACCTAGTTCCGTGTAGGCCTTCAAAGAGTCATGACAACTAATGAAAAAGGATCTACGATGCTGGTGCTGACAAGGAGTGCAGCTGGACCTGGTGCCTAAAAAAATACAAAAGGTTCTAAAGCATGAAGACAAAATGAAGGGTGCATCGGTGCATGGTTGAGGACAGCTCAGGAGAGCACAGAGTAGGGTCATAGTTTGTGGAGAAGCATGGATAGGAAAGGAGCCTGTGAATGTGAGATGATAAATATTAGTAAAGGCAGACTGGAACAGGGATGGTGATGGTTGCTTACAAGGTATGATAATGATAAGTATAAACCTGTGACAGTTGCAAAGATGTTAATTAGGCATAATGCATGCCTTTAAAGGGAATACAGACAGCCAAACTGCCACCATTTTTTATGACTTAAGCTTTGAGATAACATAAGTTGCTAGAATGGCCTCGATATTAGGTAGAATTTAGGCAGAGTGAGCCAAGGATCTCCATCTGCTTTTTTTTCTGAGTAAAATTCAAGCATCCTCTATATCATATGAATGGCTGAATGATAGACAGGTTGCATGAAGCAAGATAGTCTCTTAAAAGACTGAGGAACCAGGCAGCTGTAATGGGTGCACCCTCAGCAGTGGCAAAAAAACTTAAAGAGAACTGAGCTTGAGAGCATCTGGACTCCGATTAAGGGAACGAAAGAGGCATAGCCTAAAGCCATTTGCCTTGATAGAACCCTCCCCAAAAAAACCAGAGGGAAGAACTGCAACTTAGGAATGAATGAGTCAGCAGAGTGAATTATGTCATGCACTGAAATCATTAAGTAAAGTACCAACAGCTGTGGATACCGAAATTGCTAGAAAATGCGGTCAAATGAACAGAATATAACAAAAGCATACCCGCAACATTTAGTTTCACAGTGGAGTGACATTTTTAATGGAAATTACAATAGAACCCTTTTTTATATTTCAATATTCCTTTGGGTCCCAATCAGAATGAATTATAATGGCCTAGTTTTGAAAATTAAAAGAACAATATGGTTATTCAACATAATACATGTCCAAAGTGAAAGATATGGCAGAGATCCTGTTTTCTGCAGTATCGAACATCAAAGGTAAAACATTAGTTTTTAGGTTATACATTTTAGGTCAAATATTAGAATGAGTATAGGCAACTTGAAAATACTGCAGACGGGAATGATATGACATTTTTTTGATCACTCTGGCTTGGCAATTAAGGTTCTGAACTGGAATGAAAAGCAGTGGGAGATGAGACGATAGGCAGGGAAAAGTATGGGTAAAGGATTTTCCACTGTTCTGTAAATATTGTACTTCTACAGGCATGCGCTGATCTGCATGCTAGCTGTAACGCTTTCTGTGTGGCAGCAACCCCGCTACAACTGCCACCTATTGGGCTGGAGTGAGAAAGTCAGTGACTTACTAATGATGTAATGTGACCAGAAATAAGAGCCCCAACGCTCTGATAAATCATGCAGAAAATGTGATTAAATGCCAAGCCCTAGGGAAGAGAAGGAAAGAAAGTTCTTTGACTACTGACAGAAGAATCGATGGAATAAGGATGGCTTGGGTTAACAAATGAGAAATCTCTATATTCAAATTCAAATGAATGCATGATAGTGTGAGGACAACAGTGACTTTCACATAGAAGACTTGAGATGGGCATAGAAAATAGAACTCCATACGAGATGTGAAAGATGCCACACTGAAGGACTTTTTTCCCGTTTCCTCTAAGCAGTAAAAAAAAGATTGTTAAAGAGTCAAGAAATTGGAATGGATGGTGTCTGAGTTCATCACCCCACAGTGAGTAGGTCCCAGATGAGCCTCTTCCAGAAATGTTCGCAAGATTATAGCAACAGATGAAACCAGAAATATTAATTAGACCTCACCTAGCCTCTCTTACATTGAACTAATAAAACTAGTAAATGGACCCAAACTAAATATATGCAAATTATTATTATTATTATTATTATTATCTTTTTTTTTAAAAACAAAGTCTTATAGTCATTTTGGCAATGTATTGAGATCCAGGTAAGAGCCCAAAACTTAAAAGCTTAATGAATGACAGCTTAATAGATTAATTTCATTGAGCAAAGGAAAATGCAGGAATAGCTGAATGGATAAATGCTGTTGAGAAGAAGTAGAAAAATGTGAATGGAAACTCTCATTTCAAGAGTAGCCAGTGGTGATTTTGAAGAGGTTGAGCCAGGTGACCGGAGCCAGAAAAAATGTGAATGAGGCAATGGTAGAGTGTAAGGCAATGGAAGAGTGTGAAGAACCTAAAGTCAGCTGATATGGTAAATGGTAAATGGCCTG
>NW_015150903.1:555362-637335 GCF_000732505.1 Cyprinodon variegatus | reverse complement strand
TCTTTATCCGTCGTGGTCACAGTGGGGCTGGTGCTATTTTTTCAGCAGTCTATAGGCAAAAACCACACCCTGGACAGGTCACCAGTCTATTAAAGGTGGTTTGAAGTTGATGATGACATTTGCTGAGTGGTTATGTAATGCTGAAAACAAAAATGGTCCAATATTCATAAACTGAAAAACACAATATGAGATGAATGCCATAGTAAACTGTCAGGAACTGTAGCTGTCAGGAAATAGATGCCAATGTGTTTAACTTTTGTATTTGAATGAAGCTGATGAAAAACATTGAAACAGAAGTACTTAATTCAAGTTACTTAGTGATTCAAGTTACTCAGGGGGTTTACTGCAGTGTCAAAGGAGGATGTGGAACAATTTTACATTCTTACAGTGATGGATGCATGAATCAAAAATGGGGTCAAGATTCACAGATAAATCCATTTGAAATCACATATCTTGTTTAAGTTTAATGCCTGGAACACCTTTAATAAAATAAATGCTAAGCGTTGCATGCTGCACTGTCAGTGCACCTACTATTAGTGCATGCTACAGGGCTCATCTCTGTCAATAGCTTATCAGTGACACTGTCCAGAGCAATTGTATTCCCCATTATCAGGAGTTCCTGTTAGAAGAAACCCATCTTAATTTGATCAGTGTCATAAGCTTGAATCACAGCTTATCCCTTTATGTGCAGAATTACAAATGGCCTGATTATAAAACTTTAAACAATGACAGTGCGAATTAACAGGCTAAGCATACACTAATGCTTTTGTACCCTCATCAATGATGTATAGGCAAGCTTTTCAGTGGTGGCCTTTTCTGAAGACCAAACCCCACCAGGGATAGAGGCAGGGATAGTATTGTTTGAAAAGGGAATCAACTGGTATTATAATGAGACTGATGTTCTTTGGCTTGAGCTAAAGTGCACAATTATCATATCACCGCTTAACTTTGAACAAGACTACCTATTAGCTTTGTCCTGAGCTTATGAATCTATATTTTCTTTTTGACAAAAGTATCCTAAAGGGACAGTGGAGCATCAATTTCTCCCTGAGACTTCAAAGAGGAACTCAAGGCCCCCACTGAGCCGAACAACTGCTGTGTTGCACACTGCAGCCAGGCATATCAAAGACTTTTTTTTACATTCATTTCTGTAATGAAATAACGGAGAGTACAAAGAGGACTCAATGGCTGCCCACCCTTTCTCCTCCCTGCTTTTTGGTCATGATTGTATGTAAGTATTACTCAGAGTCGAGGATAGCCTCTCCAAATTGGGACCCATATTGCAAGAGCCGGCTGAAGAACCATTCACATTAGGCGAGGGACAATGTGCTCATAATATCTATATTAGCCATGTCCTGTCTTAATTCACTTTTATTACATCCATTCATAATGCTCTCATAATGATGAGATGGATCCCAGCCAGGGGATTTTCACAGTGTCACCTTTATTATCACCACATACTGTGATTTGTCATTTGCTACTCTACAGGTCTCTGTAATGAGGATAGGTTAAGACTTCTCTGAATCAAATTAAGGGGATAAAATGCACCATGGTATATATTCTTTATCATTAGGCCTCTTCTTTTTAGGTGGTTCAAATACACTTAATGAGAAAGCTTTGGCTTATTTAACAAAAAAAAAAAAAAATCGGCTTAATATTGTTCTACCTAGTAGCCTTTAGGAGTGTTTCATGTTGGAGCAGTTGGAGCTTGTATTATTGTTGCTTGGTGTGATAGAATATGGTTCAAAGTGCACAAGGAGAGAAACCACTTTGTTACAGGACATGTAAACATTTATGTTGCAGGGCAGGAGGCTGTTTGTGGTTTCCTTTTGTGTGTGAGGGAACATTCGCTTGCCTCACTGTGGACAGAATTGGAGAAATGGGGAAGCAGTCGACTAAAGGGCAACATTAAAAAGCTGACTTTAAGTCAAACAATTTACACCAGTGGCAGATGTTGACATTAAGATGGAAGAGTTTTTAAGTGTCCATTAACTAATGGCATTAAGAAACAACCACTGGGCATGTCTTAATTTATTTGAGAAAGCAAAAACTCTTTGGAAACAGATGGAGAGGAAAGGAAACAAGACTTTCATAAACCAAACCTTTTTTAAGATTTATTTGACTCAATTAAGCACTGAATACATATGAGCTATTGCACCCATACACAAAAGTAGCTTCCTCTAAAGCAGGGGTGTCAAACTGGTTCCAGAAAGGGCTGTGTGGCTGCAGATTTTCTTACCAACCAAGCAATAACACACCAGACTCCAAGCATCTCATCAAGGGAGTCCAATCTGAACATGATGACTTGATGATATGAAAGAGGTCTGGTGTGCTATTGTTTGGTTGGAAAGAAAACCTGCAGCCACACGGCCCTTTCTGGAACCAGTTTGACACCCCTGCTCTAAAGGGTGGCTGTGCTCAGCCATGAGCATAGAGTGACAAGCTCTGTTATCTGGCAGAAACTTCAATTAGTTTGCTGCCTCTCTGCTTTAAAAATAGTAATCTAATAACTAAAAGTGCACGATTCATCCCCTCAGTTTATAGACATAAAAGATTTACCGTGATTAGAATTTTATATCCTTGGAATGTTCAAATAAGTGCTTATTATTTTCTTTCTTCAATATATTTCTCTTCATGTGCGTTTACATGTTTTTGCACCTGCCCAGACAAAGACGATCCATCCTCTTTAATACACTCCTGCTCTTCCTCTCTGAAAAGGGGGACCTTGACTGCGCCTCCTGAAAAGCTGATGCCTCGATGAATAGGAGGCCCCTGTCCTTACATTTCTGTGTCTGCTGCACTGATTGTGTACTAATGGCAGCATCAGTCCCCATCTGGTGTCTATCATTTGGATTCAGTGCAGAGCTTGTCCCAGCAGATACATCCGATTAGTCCATCTCATCGATTTGTGCTGGCTTGTCATGACTTAGTCAACCCAAGGTGTCTCTTCTATGACATGCTGTCTCCTTGTGATTTAGTTTGCCAACACTCTAAGTGCATTGAGTGTGACAATGAAATCTTTAATCTAATATGCATCCTAAGGAAGAAAGCGTTGGGTAATATGGGGGTTGGTAATGTTCTTCATGAGTTCATATGTAATGAAAAAGGCCTGTGTCAAGTTTATTAATGTACATAGCTCAGAGTTTTGAATGCAACAGTGGCTTTTTGATCTTGACTTATAAATGTGTGAGTTTGGGTGTAGCAGGTCATATTAAATAATTTGTCAAGAGAGATTTTTTTTTGTATTTATTTCATCCAATAAATAACATTAACTGATACTAAGTTTTTATTTTGGGGTTTTTATTGAAGCTAACTTGTGCTTTGGATTACAGTGTTATCCCTAGAAACAGACGCATGTTTTATACCTGATGATAAAATAATTTTTTCTCAAATGTAAGCCAATCTTATCTAACCAGACTTTTTTTTGTAAAGCGCAATTTACAGTGCTCAAAATACACACAACTTTTTATGTACGGCTGCAGTGGGGCCTGTGCCTATCTTCGGCAGCCTAAGCGCAGGCGGGGTGCTCCCTGGTCAGGTCGCCAGTCTGCCACAGGGCAAAACAGAGACACACAACAATGCAGACACACACTCACACCTAAGGACAATTTAGAGAGGCCAATTAATCTAACAGTAATGTTTTTGGACTGTGGGAGGAAATTCTTATAGGAAATTCAAATCTTTGAGAGACAAACTGTTTTAGGTCTATTTGCTCTGGATTTAATGCAGCTGAAACTATTTTCTTGATGGAAGTGGGTGGGGTACCTTTAGTAATTGGTTTGACCTTTTTCTGCAAGTCCCATTGACTGTGTCTAGATCTGGTAGAAGGCATCCGACAATCCCACTCACTATCTTCACTATCAGGACTAAATCCTTCCTACCTTGTGCCAGACAGCTTCCATACCACAACTTAATGCTGAGATTGAGGATGCTTTAAATCATGGTGCTGTAGAAGTGTCAATTCTTTCTGAGAAATAGGTGCTGTTGTTGGGTCTTCCTCACCACATGGGAGTTCCAATAGAGGTCAGAGTAAGCGTGAATGCCCAGGAACTTTACACAGCCATAAATTACACCACTTTCCAGTCTATGCAGAAATGAGCAAAGTCAGGTTTCCTGGACCTCTTGCAGTCTACTATGTCCTCCTTATGGTTACTGGTGTTCAGGATAAAAATAATTTAAACTTTATTGATCTCACACTAGAGAAATTTACCTCTGCAATTAACCCATCCCCTTGGGGAGCAGTGGGCTGCCATTGTGCAGTGCCCAGGGAGCAGTATGGGGTTAAGGTTTTTTTGCTCAGGAACCCAGAGTGGAGGCTGTGGGGATCGAACTGGGTACTTACAACCTTCTCAAAGCACAAGCGCACTGCTCTAACCACTAGGCCAACACACCCCAGCAAGGTTTTTCCTGGAAAACCACTGTGTCAGATTGTGGACCTCTTCTCTGTAGCAGGTCTCATAATTATTATATATGAGACCCTCTGGTGGATTTTGTCCATAAACCTCACAACTATGTCTGTTTTGTGGATAACAGAGCAGTGTAAAGAGAGTAGATGGGATTCCACCCACTGGCTGTATGTTTACAGTTTTTGCCCTGCTGGAAGATGAGAATCATCTCTCACGTCTGTTCCATAAAAGATATTTATACAGAGCACAAATGATTTTCTCGCTTGTAGTGTGAAATTCCCAAATCTCTCCAGAGTAATCATGGACCTCTTGGCTGCCTAGAACACCTCCTTGGGAGGTGTTCTGCAGGAAGGAGTCCCAGGGGATGACCCAGGAAATGCTGGATGGACTCTCGGCGGGGATGGGAGCACCTCTAGCTTTCCCCAGCAGAGCTGGAGAAAGTGTGTGGGGAGAGGGAGGTCTGGAAGTCCCTGCTGATTCTGCTGCCCCCACGACCCAGAACCTGATAGAGAGGAAGACGACAAGTACATGTTTGAGAATGAAGAGGTTAAAAAAGCATTACACTGAAAATCAGCAATTATTTGTCTTTTAAATTCACAATCGTGTCCTATTTGGAGTTAGTTTATCTTACAAAATCAAAACACCGTAACGTTTTAGGTAGGTAGACAGTAACCATTTTGCAAAAGACTGGAAAACATACTGTTAAAAGGTATGGTATAAGATCCCTGATTTATTCTTGTTCTAGTTCTCTCTACTTTAGTTTCTTTATTTGTTGGATTACAGCCCAGTCTTGTCTTGTACTTAAGAAAAGGGCTTATCAACTGTTTGAATGTGTTTGAAAGCCTTTCAATTTGCTTCTTTAAAAGGTTGCTGGACTCAGTTTCAGCCCATTAGGTAAACAGTTTGATTTCTCTTTTTTTCCCTTTAGATATTAAAGCCTCCTAAATTCAACTAATACCATGGTTCTGTGTCTATACATAATTACAGAACAACCGTGCTGAATTTCAGACACTGTCTATGCATTTAACTCCAACCTGTTACGGTTTATAAATGGAAAAGCAAACAACCACAGCCTTTGTGTTTATACCTTTTATGTGATTTAGTGATTATTTTTGCCCAGTATATGATTAATGAAAGTCACATCTATTGGCAGATGCAGGACATCTCCTTTCAAAAAGGTGAAAGTATAGTTTTAATCTATGCTTTGAAAATGTTTTTCTTTTTACATGCAGGTTATAGGATGTTAATTGGCAGAGATTTTCAAAAGCACCAATTCAAAGGGTTCCTTTCATGTCTGTAATTGCTAGTTGGTGTTCCCGAATCACCATTCTTATACCAGGAAAACAGAGCCGCATTTTATTCTACTTTAATGAGTAATTGTTATGATTTACTTACGTACTTCCTTTATCAGAAAAGAAAAGTCATTTTAATAAAAGTTAATAAATAAATTAATAACTTAATAATAAATTATCTCACCTGCCTGACACTAATTTCCCCCCATCCCATCCTCCCTCTGACCCTGGGTGGGTGCGCATGCTGATCACTAAATCTAAGAAGGGAGAAACCTCAGGCTTGAAGCCAGATCCTTGTCATTTTTGGCCAGAATGACTTCAATATATCAAACTCAAGCTCTTGATGAAGCCAGTTATCCTTTATCAAAGAGACATTACCAAAAAGTTTGACTCAAATCATAGTGTACTATAAAAATGTGAAGAGTTTAATTGCTTTATTGGGAATAAATGATTGCATCCATAAAGTGTGAGTTGCACTGTTTAATAAGAAGACATATAAATAAACATAGGGATATTAAAACGCAAAAAGCCCTAAAAGACTTTAGTGTTAGAAACTGTTATCTTCCTGCAATAAAATATTATACTTTTTATATTCGTTCTCATTAAACAGTCAAATAGAAAAGATGATGTTTTTTTCCTAATATAGAAACATACTTCAACTGCTCTGCTGAAATATCCAAATAAATAAAAATCAACAAATTGACACCTAGCCTGTAATAGGAAGTTGAGAAGAGGATGACAAATATTGGGAGAAACTGAATGCAGTTGGGGGTGTTTGCTGAGTGGATATTCAGTTGAACGTGAGTGTTATCAACTTTATTTTACTGCATGTGAGACAGAGATGAGGATAACCAGGAGAAGAATACAGACATGGCTGTAAAGTAGGTGTGAAAACAACCATGTCTACTAACCTCTGGGCTGACCTTCCCATTCCTCCACGCCTGGTGGCTGATAGTGTCTTTTCTCTTAAATGTAGGTTCTGCAGAGAAAAAGGGACATTTCCCAGAGTTTGTGTGGTGCGGCAGTAGTATCAGTGTCTAGTTGCAGCAAGAGCGCCCCTCCTGTCAGTGTGTGTGGTGATAGCTACAAGTGAGCAGTCCTCAGTTTACACAAGAGGAAGAGAACAGGTCAAGAGGATTATCTTGAAATATTAGCTCCCCTCTTAGCCTGACTTTGACTTTCCTTCTGTTTTTCTTTTTTGGTTTCTTGATGGCCAACAGCAGCCATCATATTGAAGACACAGTTGAAGTCTAAATATAACAGGATGTCATTCTGAAAGTATAACAAAGATAAATACCAAGATGTAAAATGGAACTTAAGATGTGCTCATAGAGTTTAGTTAAGACTGAGGATAATTTTGAATGCTCTCCTAACATGACCGAGAAGCAACTTTGTTTTTATTTTCATTTATTGATATTTTATTCAAGATAAAAAACAGACAAAATTGACTGGTTATACAAAGAAAATCAATAATGGTTTCAAAGCTTTATTTAAAGTTATTGTTTAATGCAACTAAAGTTTTTTTTAAACATCTCTTCTGCTTTCACTCACTAAAAACTTAATTTACGCTGTAATCTTTTTTTTTTTTTCAGAATTTAATAATTGGATCTACTAAAGTGATTTCCATACATTCTGTGTGTAATAATGTATCACTTGTTCTTTAAAATGTTTTTGAACAAGGTTTTAAGAAAACATTTAATCTTGCAACTAGATACCAGGCACATGTTTATTTCTAGTTTGAAAATAGAGTTAATGCTGATGCTAAACTAGTCAAACCTTATACTTGTTCCAAAAGGAAACTTTTAAACCACATTCTAATAACAGCTCTTAACTTCATGAGCATAACATAACTCAGTGGAGGGTTACTGAGAATTTTCTCTGCTGCCCTTGGCATTTAGCCATATTGCTTATATCAAAACAGCCACAGCATTAAATGCACAATATGCAAAGCATCAAATTAGTACCAAAACGAGCCTGCAGTCCAAATTCTGCTTTGGGTCTCTTTCCATGCTACGAGGCTTTAAATGAGTATTTCAACAACAGATGATCATAGCTTACTTTTGTCTAAGGCCGAATCAGTGATTCACAGCTACAGGGCTTTTAGTATACTGGAAGCCATCAGCGCGGCTTTTCAACACGGCTGCTCTGCAATAACCACATGGAGTCCTTGTGGCAAACCGCACACCTTCTTTTTGCACAAACAGACTTCAGGCTCAGGCTGTTACTCTGAGGTTTTGTTTCTTTTAAACAGTGACATCCATATTGACATCGTTTTTTTAAAGCTTAAATATGAATGGCAATATTTATTTATTTTTACCCGTTACCGTGTGCCGGCAAAGTAAAAAATATGGGCAATAACTTTAAATATTTTGACAACACAGGGGTAAATTATTTTTAAAAAATCAATACAAATATAAATACATAAAACATATTGGATAACATTGCTTTAAATAATAAATTTATAAGTCCACTAACTAAAAAAAATATATTTTTTTTTGTTTTAATCCAGTATGAAATAATATTTTTACAATAGCCTTATTCAAATAGATATACATTAAAAAAATTATAACTATAATAGAGGAAATAAATAAATATTAGCTGATAAGTGGAAAATGAGGTAATAAACTATGCAGGGCTAGAATATTTACAAATTTGATATTAATACATTTTTACTGAAGGTTCTGTTGCCTTCATTCCCCCCCCCCCTTTTTTTTTTTTTTTGTGCTGTGCCCAGTCCATTTGCTTGTAATTAAATAGCACCAAACGGAGCTTATCTGGTGGATCCTGTCAGTAGAGAATCTAAAAAGCGCTCCCTGACCTAAGAACCTCTCTCCTCTTCCCCCTTCCAGCTCTACCGTTCTCTAATTGAATTACCTCGACTTTAAAAAGTGGGCGGGGCTTATTCCCGTTGGAGTCACGCCCATTCAAATCGTCGCACACCAATGAGACTATCCCCCGCTCCACTGTAACCAAACCCACTCTCAGTCGGCGTCTGGAGCTTGCTTGGAGCTGCCATCTCTGTCCTCCTCCTCACTGAATCACTGGGTACCGGCGTTTCCCCCCCAAAACCCCTAAAAACTGAAGAAAAAAATCAACAGAAAAAAAACAGAAAAAAAAGGAGTGCGCACATGGGAGAGCGCTGCGTTTTTCCACTTGCGCGCGTAATGCGATGGCTTGTATATGAGGAGGACACTTTGGAATGCGGAGATAAAATCAAGAGTCTATAGAGGAGAGAGAGAGAGAAAGAGGAGAAAAAAAGAAAACAGACCGCGACCACAGAGTCGGGCTCCTCCCCGCCACGGCCGTGACACCTCCGGCGGATCACTGCGTACAGAAGAGGATGACAGCGTTTTATTTCCTGTTTGTTTTGGGTTTCTTTTACGCAGCGCTCTAACGCTGCCACTCATCTTTCTCCCAGGCACGCACTGACTGACTGACTGCATGGCTTCAGAAAGTTACCGGGATAATAACATGGACATCTGACGTGCGCCCTCGCAGCGTCATTGGACCACATTAAGCCCCCCTCTCTCCATCACGTCTCGGACTAATCTGCACTCTTTTCCTGCGTTTGGAGCGAAGGCTTGAGCAGTTGTCACTTTGGCCCTGACACAGGCTACACCCAGAAAGCGCAGAGGGGGGGTTTGACACTGTACGGCGCCACAGGAGACACCAAGTGTTGTTCTTCGTATTCTTTGCTTTCTGCGCTTGTCTCACTTATTTCTACATCTCAGGAGGGGGGAGACATATTCTGTCTGGATCCCCCCCTCACCACCCAGCTACAAATAAAGCGCCTTTGATTTAGTAACTTTAGGTTTCCTTCAACCTGCGCAAGTGTCACCTCATCTGTCCCCACCAGTGAACGATAATTTCCTCTTTACTTGCGCATGTTTTCTCTTTTCCATTCCTGTAACCTTGATAGATCCTCTAAAGGGAAACGGGTCCACATGTGACCGCGACCAGGTCACCTGTCCCGGTTAAGGCATCCCCCCCTCTACATCCCCATATTTGACTCCACACTGAGGCGGAATAGACTATCCAAGTTTTTGGTGTAGTGATGCTGCAAGTGGAAATGATCCTCTTCATCTGCCTGATGCTGCTGATGTGTGTTCTAAGCCAGGAGCCCGGATCCAAAGTGGTGGCCGACCGCTACGCCGTCTTCTGGAACCGGACCAACACCAAGTAAGTGCTGGAGCAGCGCACGGAGCAGGCAGATGTGTTCCTCCTTCCCTCGCTTTGCTCTGAATGAAACATCAGGCTTTATTCGGCACAGTCGGATTCTCTTGGTGCGGATCGGACAGATAGGAAAAGACATCTAACAGATGGCAAACTGCATGAGGGCTGTGCGTTTTTGCGAGACGCGCGGCACCGTAAGGAGAGAACCGTAAATAAATATGAGTTTGCGTCGCTTTCCTTTCTACCAGTGTTCCCCCAGATCCGCTGCAGCATTATCAGCTCTGATCAATCAACTCATTTATATAGATCCTATTTTCTTAGTTTGATTACATTATTTTAAACTTTCGGCTGCACTTAAAACGAAGGCCTTTCGGCGTAAAAAGCTTTATCAAGTCTATTCAAGTCAAACTGCATAGGCTGAGACAGGAACAAAAAAGTGATTAATCTCTAATAGTACTCTCATAGTATTGTTTGTTACATTTAATTCTTATTAAAATCTAAACAAACAAGTCCAAATATTTAGTTTTATTTCTTAGAAAAACTTTAAAAAGTTCCTTTTAGGCAAAAAAACAAACAAACAAAAAAAACAACAACCCTAAAATAGTCCCGTACAATTGTTTTACTGTAAAGATCTTTTAAGAAGGAAAGGCAAAATCAGATTAGAATAATTGTTTTTATTCAGATAATTACATAGTTTCTATTTTTTTCCCTCTTTCTTTTTTAAACTGTGCAGAACAATTGTGTGCCTTATCAGTAATTACTTTGAATCACCCTCATGCTGTGGAAAATTAAACCTTTTTTTACACACAAAAAATAAGTAAGAAAATAATAAAAGTTAAAATGGATCTCTGTTAAGAAGAGTCAAGTTATAGTCCAAGCAAACAATTACATATACTAAATCTCTCTTGCCCCAAAAGGTTCTAATGTTTTCCTAAAAAATAAACTTTTAAAAAGTTATTTGGCACATGTTGCAGAAGAGCAGAATATTAAAGAAAAATACATATTAATTAAAAATAAGACAATTGTTTGATGCAAATTAACACTTTTAACTTGAAGTTCAGAAAGGTCTTCAAAGATTGTTTAATCTGACCTGCCTTTTCAAAAAGTTTGTCAGATGTGAAACCTTGTTTCTCCCTCTGGTTCAAGCTTGAGTAAACTGCTTGTCCAGACAGCATTTCCTTCCAAAAGTCCCTCATAGAGCACACTGTACAGCCTTGTCCTCTGCTTATTAACTCTGATCGCCGCCTGGCAGAGTTTACCAAGACCTTTAATTCAACAGCCACCAGCACTTAGTGTTTTATTTGTTGACTAAAATAAACCTCCTACTGTGCATAGTCATTAATGGCACACGCTAAATTTGTTGAGCAACTATTACATTGAGATTAAAGTAAAAAAAAAAAAACACTATTTATTGCTTGAAATCGGTTGCAGAGAGTAAAAAGGAAGAGGCGACTCTGTGTGCCCTCGGCTTGAGTCGGGGTCAGTCAGAGCTGGGTGTGTAGATTCCCAGCCTGATAAACCGTTGAGCATGACTGGTGTGGTCTGGGTGCCTATACGCAGACTTGCCCTGACTGTTTGTTAATGGAAGTAAATACACTACTGAGTTAGATCTTGATGCCTACTATTGATAGGCACACATTATCTGGGCTGTGCTATTTTTTTAACTCAAAAAAACAGAATTTTGAGTTGAGGGGCTGCTTAGTTACCTTAAAACCTTCCACATGTGCCAACATTTTTCCCACTTGCTATGGAAGAGAAAAAAATGGGAGAATTCAATAAATTGCTGTTAATCTCAGATGTGACCCATTAACGGCTCTGATCTATATGCTCTGTTTTCTTTGAACTCCAGTAAAACCTGAGTAATAGATAGTTTCCTGAGCCTCATCTGTTTCTCAGATTGAAATTCGCCTGAGGAAAAAAAAAAACAGGTTTTCTAGGAGGCTGCAGCTCTGTAAAATTCAGTCCGTACTACTTTACTCTAAGTGGAGTTTGTTTTCCTCTGAACCCTGTAGCGGCTCAGGAGCCAGGGAGATAACTTTAAAGCACAGAGCGAGAAAGTTGGTGAACTTATCGTATTGATGTGCGAGTTAATAAATATGGAGTCCCTCTCCAGCTGCATTACTGTAGAAAATTGGTACAGACCTGGAACTTGGCTGTGTCTCTTTTTCTTTCACTCGGGGTGAATGGTCTCATTGAGAGCATTGCTGATTCGGATTCATGGAAACAAACAAACACACTGAGCGAGATCCACATGATACACATGATGGTAGAAAATATCTAATCATGGGATTTGTTAGGAAGATATTAGCAGATGACTCAATTTATGTTTTATTCTAACAATACTCTTTGCAAATGTACCATATGCACCTGGAGCTTGTTCTTTTTCATCTTAAAGCTTTGGAATATTTTTCACTCTACAATTGTGAAATTAATATAATCATTCAGGCTAAATATTAGAGTTAATTTTAGCTTTCTAATAAAAGAATAAACTTTACAGGTGCACCAATAAGGCTTTTTGCGACCTAGATAGATTTCCATTGAATTAAAAGCTGAAATAGGTAGTTTGATTTTTTTTTTACAGTTTTGTTTTATTCAGTGTTTTATTTAACATTATTCCAATTAAAAATGGCACCAAAAACCCAGAGGACAATAGGCTTTGCATTAAGTGGTTTCAAACTCAACTGAAAGTAAAGTAAATGTTTTTTTTTTATATCTTGGTTGTTTTATAGTTAAAACAAGCTTAGAAGTTCTTATAGACTGAGAATCAGCATTTTTAGTTTTGATGCATTTAATGAAATGAAATATACAAACTAAACATGTTTTCTTGTTACTTATCTGATCAGATCCAGTCAAGGGAAAATCCACCAATGCCCTTCTCTGGTTTTAGGCGTATTGTTGTAAAATCCTTCTTGTATAATCTGTTGCACCTAAATTGGATTCTTCACATTTACATCATTTCTAAAAGATGCACAATTTTTTGTGTTTCTTGTCAGAAACCAATTTCTGGTATTCTCTGAGGCACGATGTGCTGATTCAGTTATGTTTAAGGAAACATAATGGAAAAGAGAAGTGAGCAGTTACGACTCTTTGATAGATGTAGTAGTTTTAAATCAAACAGACGTAATTGCAAATATCTCCATTTAAACTTGGCCTCTACATTTATCAGATTTTTCTTTTAACAAGCTCAAAAGACTACATCAAACTAAATGCTGCTGGTTTATTTGATTATAGACTGAGAATGCTGAAAGTGTGTGGTTTAGATGCATTTGCTAAACATGGAGGAAATTCTTTGCCAGTCAAGGACAAAGTTGAATGGTCCATCAATACATCAGTCGTTGCTCACTCATTCCTCTTTAATGAACAGAAGGAAATCCCAATGCAGAATCTTGAATAGTTAATAAAACTTTGTCATGTGTACACTAAATGTGTAATTAGGAGTTTAAAGCATTACGTGGGGACTACAGGAGCGTACACACTATCTGTCCATTAAAATGGTTGAGTGAGTTTGTTTTGGATATAGACAAGAGAATAAACCATGGAGGGGAGTGAAGATGGCAGTTTCTTTTAATTTTGTTCTTACCTCTGATATGGAAAATACAGCTGAAATTGAAAACGGCACAAAAATTACATTAAAAAGCTTTGTTTAGTGTTTAAAGGGTTTTAATTATTGTTTTTTATAATAATAAAAAATATTGAATGATATAAAGTATAAGTTTGGGTTGAAGTTATTTGTGCAGGCAGTGCCCCAGCGGCTGTTTCTGCTTTGCGTTTCTGTGTCGGTAATCTTGACTGAGGCTGAGGTGGAGTTGCTTGCTGTGTTGGTGGCTTTAGTCCAACATTGTGTTTCACAACTACAGCGTGGGACCAGGATCTCACAAACTGTTATACTGAATAATACCCTAGTTTTCTGTCTCCTTGGCACACATGCTTTCCTTTCCTTTTCTGTTCTTTTCTTTTTTTGTGAAGAAAAAACAAGTTTAATATATAAAAAAAAACCCTGCTTGTTAAGAGTCATATAAATTCTACTGAAAACTCGGTGTAAAGAAAAAAGCAAACATTTAATTTGTCTTTAATCTCATGCATTTAGACTAAGAGTAAGGAAATAGGTGGAATTATCTTTATGTTTCGGTTGTGATTGTAAAAAGATGCCACTTTCTTTTTCCTCTTCTTCCTCCACTCCTTTCTGCTGTGTTGCCCTGTAGCTCTTAGCGGTTTTCTCTGTCGTTCTCTCCCCTCTTTCTTCCCTTGCATGCCTCCATCCCTTGCCAGGCACAAAGAAAAAAAAAGTACAATTAGACATTTTCAGAGGACCTCCACACTTAAATCGTAGGGAAAAAAGCTCAGAGGTCATACTCACTCTCAGTAAGAGAGGTCATGCTCATATGGGCAAGAAGTAACGAAGCAGAAAGTTGGCTTGTGAATGTGAAAGTAGCAACTAATAACTCTCCTTGAAGCGCACGGTGTTATAAGCCGATGGATGGAGGTTTTTTTAAGCATATTTTGCAAGGTGATTCGTATTTTGCTGCAGAATATGGCTGTAAAAGCTGCTTCACCTTTTTCACTATACGTAGTGTATTCTTACAGTCACGTCTGCTTTGTCTTCATCTGTGCATGTATTTTGGGTATAAGCGTGACTGTGCATTTAAAGTAATTCTGAGTCATGGGTCTAACTGGGCATAAACCGTTGAGCATTCAAAGATACAAATAGATACTCATATTTTTTGTTTTTGTATTTGTCATAAAAAAAAAAATAAAAAAAAAATCTGCAAAGGTCAGTCTAGAAACTATGTGGGTGTTGATTTACAGTATTACGATTCCGAAAAGTAATGGTTAGAAAACTGCTTAAATTGCTGGAATCTTGAGAGTTTCTTGGCCAATTGAGGAGGAGTTACAGAAGGACATTGTTCTATCTGTAAAAAAATTCTCATGCTGCATAATATCAGGAAGAAATGTAATTTTAATTATTTAAAATGCATCTGATGAGTATAATAAAAAGTAATATTTTTCTGACTGCTCACTTCGTTTACTACTACTGCTCTCTGTTAACATCTCGGGCACTAAAAGTAGATATCATATTTCAGAAATGCAGAGCTTTAATATGGGACGTTTGAAATGTAAGATCCTACATAACATTCTGTCCAAGCAGTCTTTTAGCAGTTGGATGTTTTTTGAGGTTATAACTGTTATTCGATATGTTGTGTTGCTCTACAGCCAACAGCAGGGTCTTACAAGGCTCATGGCACATCCAATTATCCTGTTAGTTTTACTGCTGTTACTCTGTAAGAGCAGAAAGACTAAGTTATATTTCATTATATATTTTTGCTTATATCTATGCATTATGACAATAAATACATGTAACAGGTCTAACATAACTTTTAAAATTAAAGTTTTATTTTTAGCAGCTCTATTGAAAATGTATCATTTTCTTTTTCAAATAGCGCATAAAAATACATTTTCTTTTATTTGTTTTATTACAAGTTATCATTTTTTTTTGAGATTTTCAATTGTCATGTTGTGCCATTACAAAAAAAAAAAAAAAATCAGAAATATATTAGGTTGCGAGGTGATATATATGTCCTATAATAATTGGTGCAAAAAAAGTGATAAAAACAAAACAAACAATAATATTAATTATATATTAAGTGTTTCCATACTTTTGTTTTCTCCTTTTCTCTATTTTTCTTTACATTTTCTCATGAGTTTTCATTTTTGTTTTGCCACACAAATGGCAGCCAAACGTAAGACTGTAGTGCGAAATGATCAGCCACCCGTAAAAGATTAAAACATGACACTATACAAGGAACAAAAAAAAAACGCCAGCAGCAACTGTAACAATGTTGCAAAAAAATTTATTTTCTATGCCACTTCATAGCCTCTTGCTAGACCTGTGAATGTGCTTTTTTTTAAATGATTATTATTTTTTTGTTGACAATTAGGTTGAAAATGAGTCTAACAGGCAGTAGTCAATGCTCAGTCAATGTGCTTTAGCAGAGCAGCTGTTATTCGGTGTGCCGTGGAAGAAGGGGGGAGGACTCTTGGCCGTGACCCTTGTGGAGGTGCTACGCGGCGGACAGAAGCAGCCCTGTCGCCTGGGGTGCTTGGTGGCTGGGCTGCAGTTGTGGATATGCTAATCCTGTAGAAAGCACCCTGCAACTGAACAGAGAGGAGATTCCTTGTGGGTGTCTGTGTGTGCAGACTGGAAAATTAGAACGTTTAATGACTAAAAGCTTTTCCTGCGACCTTGCTCGAGCAACTTGAAGAACTTTTTTTCAGCATGTATAAAAAAAAAAAAACCATGAAGCAAAAATAAAAATGTGTTTATTCAAGATTTTTCTAACACCGCCCAGCCAGATCAAGCTTAACATGATTTAATAGTTTTAAACACTATAAATAGTATTAAAAGTGCTCATTCATCAAAAAGTAGATTTCTTTTATTTTCTGGAGAGAAAAAATGAACTGTTGCTTTGTTATTGGCGTACATGTTTCACTTGCTTTTCCCAACACATAAATGTCCATGGTTTTGTTTTCAGAGTAATCACTCCAAGGTCAGATCAAGTGCTGAAATGCTGCTATCAGCCGAGCGATCTGTCTTTTAGCTCCCTTTTTCAGCCCACGGCGCTCAGTCCGTGGGGTAGCATTCTATATGACTCTTCTCTGAAGCTATAAAATATTAACTGTCTTATGCAATGTACATGTGGGCAAAGCTTGATGGAAGACTTATACTCTGGTATGTGAACAACAAAAATAATGCTCCACTTTCTTTGTTTTATGTTGGCCTGTCAACCCTCTAACAGATGCATGCATTTGTTCTTGGTTATTCCTTCTTTTGTTCTCACACTATTCAAATATTAAGAACATATATTTAAAAATCCTTGCTTATGCAGTTAGTCACCACACTAGAACGCAATGTTTTTCTGTGATCAAAAGTGCTGTACAGTTTATTTATTTATTTTTTTAACAAATATAGAGACCTAAATTCCGCCACTTTTTACCATAGCTGCGTTTTCATATCTGCTTAAAAATACTGATGCAATTTACATGTATAACTTGTCCACTCTCGAATGTAAGATGGAGATTTTCCAACAGCCGCTTACAGGTTAGCTCTATCTCCTCAAGCCAGAGAGGGGCGCTATTGAGAGACATCAGATTGCCCACAGTTTATTGTTTGTTCTTGGAGAAAAACATTTTTAGGATCTACAACTGATATGTAAACTCTTTCTAAGCATAAACTATTCCTTTTGTTGATCTTATTCATGGTCAATTTCCCATTGTATTTGCAGGCTTTAGACCTGCATGGCTTAGTGCCCAAAGAGTTGGTTTTCCCTTTTTTTTTTTTTCGTCACTGCTCCGTTTGACTGGAATATCTGACGTGGACGCTTGAGACCGCTCATTTTGACAGCCACATTTTCCACAGATAACTCCTTTCATGCTAGGCTGACTTCAGACCGTACACTGTGATTTTCCTTATTTAACATGAGGGGGGCTTGTGGGCAAGTGAATGGATGTTTTTCTAGCTGGGCAGCAGTGTGGAGAATAGATCCCAGAAGAGAACACATCTCCAGCTTGTGAATAAAGACCTAATTGATGGTTTTAGCCAGTTATAAATGACTCATGAGGTAATTTGTCTTCTCAGACAGTCTGATATCGCACATATGCATGGTTGTGTGGTCCAATATTCCATCAGATTATATGCATTTTATTATATATGCCCTGGAAAACACATAGCCAGTAATATGTGTTTTTTTTGCCAAAGATCACCCTTTAAGCCTCTATGTGTTCGGTATTATGAAATGTTCTCTAATGCACATTGACAGAAAAAGAAAAAGGTTGATCTTTTTCTCAAACTCTTTTGTGCTTTCTTAAACACTGTTTCGACACTGACGTGAATATAAACAAAGAGTGAAGCAAGGTCACCTTCTCTTTTTTTCACTGTGAGCTGGTGGAAAGACCTGCCAATAACAATATTTCTGCATTACACTGTTTGAAAAGGCAATTGACAAAAATAAAAGCAGCCCCCCACACCCCCACCCCAACACACGCAGACACACACGCATACATCTCACAACCCTCCCCCCAGTGAGCCTGAAAGGCGGCCATTGTCCTGCTTTCTCTTTCCACTCTGAACACCCTGGGCTTCAGGTGATGTGCGCATTTTAGGTAAAGGGAAAGCAAAAAATGAGGGCAGATGGCATGAGTAAGCATGTGCTAATTTTAAATTGAAGTGGTATATTAGTGTTTTCAAGTTATGTTTTTGAAGCTACTTAAATTTTTATACTATTTCTACTAGGATTAATTCAAGTCCTTTTCACAGAGATGCAAATAAATACCAGTGACCCAGGTTTTTTTGTAGGCCACAAGCGACATGCTTTGATACTTTGTGATTCTGTGAGACATATTAGCAAAAATATATGTCTTGCACATGACATCTATTTAAGCTGAAAATTACACACAAAATAAATTACAGCCTTTATATCAAAATTAAAATGATACATGAAAGTTGAGCAGGGCATACACTGCGATATTTTCCATCGTGGCACTCAGGTATAGCTCAAGCTGTACGATGAAACCCCAGGGTTTAAAAGTTCACAGCTCACAATGCATGTTCTTACGCTCTGCGGCCCGACGCTGTGATGCGATCTCATGACGGCCGACTAAATTATGAAATTGTTTGATTTTCTCCTGACCTTACGATTCCTTGTTGGCGAGGTGGTCTTGAGAGGCTGATTGCCCTACTTTACCCCGACCCAGGATCAGGCTGAAAGTCAACCTGATCAAAAAATTCTTGCACGACTGGAGAATCTGCCCGAAAAGCATTATGCACTTGTGTTAAAGGATTGGACAATTTTTGTTGATTATTACCATAATAATCAATGTAGTACTTTTTTCAGTAATACTGACAATTGTTGCTTTTTTGTTTTAAATAGAAGCAGCATGATCATATCAAACAATTTTGTTAAAAAAATCTTTGGGAAATCGGTCCAATATCAGCCAAAATAGGAATATTGGCATATATCAACCTGCCTCTACAATCTCTGATATGTTATCTGCTTTTTTTTTTTTTTTTGTAAGTTTATGTAACTCTTTGGTGGATAAAAAAATGGGTAAGTTGTTCTTCCTGATGTTGTTTAGTATTGTTTTCTGTTTAAGAAATTTCACTGGATAAATCTTTTTTTATTATAAAACACTATAAAATGAACAAAAAAAAATATTATTATTGTCAGAAAAGCAAAAGCTCTATAAGTAAACTTCTAGTTTTTAATTTTGAGAATGTAATAATGGCCCATCTGTAGATAGTTGAAAGAAGAAAGAACCCTAACCCTAACCCTAACCCTGAAGGAGTAATTCAAAGGGATAAATAAAGTTAAGTCTTAGTCTAAATCTACATATAGTCTTTTGAATGTGTATGCATTGGTTAGTGTGACTGGGTAGTGTAAAATGCTCTGAGTGGTCAATATGAGTGAAAGCACAAAGTTTAGTCTATTTTCCATGTCTGATGGAGGTAGGAGTGAGAGTCTTAAAAAAGGATGCCCTTTTCCTCTCACTTCCAAGTGTCCTGCTTCCTCTTAACTCCAAACCTCCCAATCTCTAACCTCCTTGGTTGTCCTTGTCGAGGCTTAAAGATGCATGCAGTTTGTTGGCTGCCTTCCTCCCGGCGGTGACCACGGTTGGTTTGTTGGTTGGTTGGTGGCATTTCTCCAGGGGACAGACACTGCATCTTCACCCCAAGGAGATGTTGTCTTCACGGTTTGGGTTTAGTGACCCTGGAGCTGTTTTCTGCAGAGATAGGATTAACCCCACAGGTTTTAAACCCTTGTTTTGTTTCCACTGACAGCAAGGACCGCCACACACAGGCTTGTGTTTACTGGGTGGTGGTGGGGGTTAGTAATGCACTGGTCAACACAAAGTTACATCTTAGTCTACCCCTATTGTGATACATTGCACGCTGTGCCCTTGAAAGTGTATTTCCAACAGTAACAAAGTCAGAAAGCTAAGACGTGTGCAGTGTAGCTGCTTAATGGAGGGTTTTATTCCAAATGCTGCATATCAGCTGCAGGGACAAATTACAGCGATGACAAAAGGAGCTGGTTTTGTCATCAGAAATAGTTCCAAAGGAAAGACTCATAAAATGATGTATTTGTTTCAATTTGATGAATAATTTAGCTCATTATGCATATCATATTTCAAATAATTTGAAAAACAAATACAGTATAATTTGTCATGCTCATCTTTTAGTTTGAATAGTTTTCAGTCTTTTAGAATATAGAAACTAATTACTGACAGACCTTTATTATTTGTAACAATTTCAAATAAATGACAATCATTAATTTACTAGTACAGTACAAGAGCTCTAAAAAGAAACAAAATCTCCTACTCTGTTCTCATCTTTCACAGAACGAGCTTGTCTGATGCGAACTCTAAGAAGTCTCTAGATTTAAATGTTTGGTAAATCCCATTTTAAAACGTGTAACACTGCATTCAGTTCATCATCCTTGGTGGAAATTGGCCTTGATGCTCAAAAGAACAAGAGTTTTGTGTTGTGTCCATCTTGTGTGTTTTTGTGTGCAGGCTAATGCGTAGTTTTTTGAGTTGTCCTGAGCTGAACTCTTCTTTAATGAAGCAGCAGAAACACAGAGTCACTACAATAGCAGAGCACAGCACTATTCTTGACCCATTTCTCTGAGCCTGCTCCTCCGAGAACAGCTTCATAGTTTTCTCGTTTTGTGAAGTTGGATAGTGTGTGTGTTTGTGTGTGTGTTGATGTGCATGTTTGAGTGCATGCCAATCTTTGTTTGTACAGGGTGCTTAGTATTCGTATGTGAAACCATACACATTTTTTCCCCGCATCCCCTTAAATGAAAGGGATTTATCCACCAAGATGCCTAATAAAATCCATCTTCCCCCTGTCTTCTGATTGTTGCACCACTTTTACTGGTCAGGTTTATTTTTAACTTTATTCGGCACAAGCAATTTACATCACAAAAGACAAATAAGGCTGGAATAAGATGTTATAGCACAGCCAGAATATCAACACTTTTTAAGTAGGGCTGCAACTAATTATTACCAATTTGTTTATAGACAACAGTTATTTTATATATATTTTTTAGTTAGTAGGCTAGTAACAATTTATCTCCATTATCCCATTCTTTGATTAGAAATGTAAATTCAGACGCATGCCTAGCTATTTTAACTCACCTGTGAATATTGTTGATATTTATCATCTTTAGAAATTAATACCCATAAAATTTTTTTTAACACTTTTGCAGTAAAACCGTGGCATATCTTGGTAAACCAAGCAGATATCTCTGATTACACAGTTTCATTATTTCTTTAAAAAAATTTTAAAGTACATTTTGTGACATAAAGGGTGTAAATCATCAAAACCTTCTGTGTTTTTGCTGGATTCATCCATAGAGACTCAATGAATAATTGAATACTGTGGTGTGCATTTCACACCAGGACTTTACTGCCCTCTGCCTCTTAGTGAACTGCATGTGATTTAACAGTAAGTTTTCAAACATTCTGCAGTTTTAACTATTGTTTGTTTTAAAGGTGCTTCGACTCTGGACTTTTATGTTAACCTTATTTCAAGATGTATCTAATTGACTATGTTAATATGCCTGGAAATATATATACGTAATATATATCATATCAATATTATCTTTTGCTGACCATGACCACATTTTTTATATTAGATGTCAATATCAGAGTGAAAGTTTTATATCAGTGAATCCGTATATGGAGGAAAACTTACCTCAAAATCACTTTTTCTGGGCTTATACTTTAGCATAGATGGCTCTCTTCTTGTGCCGTCTTAATGACCTAAGGATATTTAGTCAATTTACGGCACGTTGTGCCTCAAACCATATGTGTGGTGTCCTCCTCATGTTTAACGAGTGTATGACATCAGCTTTTCAATTTGTATTGGTGTTGGCATTACAGCTAGAAATTATTATTAGTTGGAGTAGGGGTGCACCGATTGATTAGCAGGCTGATGGATCAGCTCCTATTTTCCTAATTTTGAGAGCTCACGATTGGCTTATCTCGTTCACTGAACTTGTATACCTCTGCAAAGCTCTGAAAATCACCTGCTGTCAATGCTCTAAATTTATTAAAAAAAATTTTCAGAAGTTTTTAGTGTTTCTCGGGTACTGATTCCTTTTTTCAATAAGATAAGATTGAAATATTAAATGTGTCTTGTGATCTTATAACAACTGTCATTTATAAAATAAAATATGTATTCGTCAAAATTGGCATATCAAGCTTTTTAAACCTCCTGAATCGGTCAGAAACTTGTCATCGGTGCACACCTAAGTTGGAGTATTTGTCTTATAAAATATAGATTTTATTCATAGTCAAACTAAAATGGATTTTTGGAGACCCCTACTTGCAGATTTTCCAAAATGGGTCATCAAATAAAGAACATTACTTTAAAATATCAATTGTCAAAGTATTTAAAAAGAAGTGGTTACTAAACATCCAATTGGCTCTAAAATATTAAGATCAGTACAAAACATCCTGTCTGCATTTATTGATCGACTTCAAAACCCAAAATACTGAGAATATTCAAACCTTCTTCCTTTTAGTTGTAAAAGGTTTTTAACGACTCTTGCCCAAGATCAGTCAAACATTAACTGGAGATTTATAATGTAAATAGGGATTTATTACAGCACAGTTCAGGGTTTAATGAAGTCTTATTTTATTTGGAAACGTTTTGGGGGTAATTAGGGCCACTTAAGACAAGCATCAAAATGGAATATTGATATATGAATTAAACCTAGAATGAAGGATTCTACATTGACTAAAATGCTGTTAACCAGAGGATTTGTTACACCATATATAAAAATATACACAACACACCTCAGCTTTGTAAGGGTGGTTTATTATTTCTTTAGTAAGGTTTAAGTTGCAGAAGTTGTGGTATTTATTCAGCTTTTTATTTTCTCCCCTTAAATTGGCAAGCAAGCTTTAGAGTGCAGCAGCCTTTGAACCATGGCCTATCCCATGACTGCAGCCCAGGGTATTAACCCAGAGCCACTGAGAGGCTTTAAAAGCCATCAGCTCATTGTCCGGAGACACTGAACCCCCTTCCTCTAAAATCTTTTACCCCATCCTTTCCTCCTTCCCTTTTTTCTTAAGAATGTATTGAGCTGGCCTCTACTGGTATTCATATTAATCAGTTTTAAGGTTCTAATGAGATAAGTGAGACTTAAGGGGAGTCCCCAAAGTGGCCTAAGCCCTCCAGATAAACAGAGGTGATGAGGGCTGCCTATAGCCACATCCTTTGGAGTGTGTTTTTCTTTAGGATAGTCATGCATACAAAAGTTTTAAAGTCCTTAATCTATCAGTGGGGATTTGAAACCAAAACATGGATAAAACAAGTTTATAAAAGGGGCAGTCATCACATTGCCTTTTAAAAGTTGTAGTGACACAAGAGAGACATTTTGGCGATTTGCTTTTTGAACATTATTTTTTTGAAGGTCACGATAAGCTTGATCGTGTCTCAAGTTAGATTTTCTTGGAATCAGTAAACACCTTTCTTTTTCTCAATCCAGCCCAACATTCACTCCGTCTGCTCCCCATCCAGCTAAGTAGTCAAAGAAGATAGGCCAGTAGTTTTCCTTCTCTGGCTTCCCTTAGAGTGGAATATTACTCTCTCTGCTGCCCTCATCTTTTATTTTCTTGCTGGGATTACCAGATCTGTAAATGTACTGTCTTTAAGACCGGAAGGTCCTGCTGAGTTTACCAGGCACACCCGCCATCAGCATTTGGCTCAATGTTGTGGCTGCAGTGGTTGATTGACAACTGCTTACACCCCAGTTTTCAACCCCCTGCCTGCTCAGGATTTCTTTCTTCTAACCTTGTTTTGCAGCAATGTGAGCTTAATTTGTTTAAACCTACACATTAAACAGCACATATTGAGCGAGAGCTTAAGTGCCTTATTCCTTGCTTAATATATATATATATATATTTTAAATTTAGAACATGTGCTTGTAACACAAGTAAATAACAAAAAAACAAAAAAAACAAACACAAACAAAAAAACAACCAATATATGTAAAAGATAAGTTATTGCCTCTTTGGAAGTCATAGGTTGGGTTTAAAAAAACATGTTTATTCATAATTTTTTACTGGCTTAAAAATTGTATTCCTGACAAAATACACTTTTTCGGCTCCTGCGTATGCTCACCCTGGTGGACGTTTGCTTTTGAACTGTGGTGGTGAGGTTGCACAAGACCCCAGAGAGTGTAGTTTCACCTGCTGCTCTGTTTCTTGGGGCCACAGGACTCCAGGGCCGGAGACATTCCAGCCAGGATTAGAGCTTGCATGTTAAACAGAAGTGCAAATTTAGGGGGGAAAGCAATGTGCCTTTTTTTTTTTTTTTTTTGTCATAAGCTGGAATCACTTTTTACGTCGAACACATTTGACATCTGGATAATTATATTTGCAACTGAGTTTATACTTAAAAAACTTTTAATTTTGGTGGCTTTATATTTGATTTGTGTCAATTATAGATTATGTAAATACATAGTTGATTGAGCTTTAAATTACTAAGCAAAAAGATGAATATGATTTATATTGTGTGTTTGTTACCAGAGTTTGGGTTCCTTAGTTTAAATAATACCAATTATATCGATGCTTTGGGTGCTGGCAGATATTTAACCATCCTTAACAGGGACCAGTTATAATATTTGTAAAAGTTTCATGTGGGGAGGTTTGTGGTAAAGTTGTTCTAGCTTGGTTTTTTAAAAACAGGAAACCACTGTTATATTTATTATTGCATTGTCCTCATTATAAACTTGACAGGGTGTCTGTTTTTCTGGTATTTTTAATTAGGTGAATGATTGAGGTAGGCCAACAGCCTCTGGCAAAAAGTGTCATCTTTCTTACATTAGAACAGAGTGCGTGCTTGGCTTTGGGTGGAGAAATGAAATCTTTGTTGCCGTTTGCGATCTCTTAAAAGAACCGTTAACAATAAAAATTCAGCCAAGATAGAAATAGTTGTGGCTGATGGTAGAACAATTTATGCTTTGTTACATAAAGCAAAAGGCTTGCTAACAATCATTATGTCTCTACATGTATTTTGTTTCAATGATCTCATAAATTTAAAAATGACTTTTTACAATGGACATTGTAATGAAATATGAGTTTTTATGTTAACTAAAGGAAAGGTGCCAGCTGACAGGTAGGTCTGTGTAAGTGTTGGGGCATGTCAACCCTTCACGGACTCTATGGGGGCAGCAGCTTTAATAATGCAGAAAAGAAAACCCTTCTTTAATCCCTTCAGTGAAATGTAAAGAGCTGTCTGTATATTAAGTCTAGGTCAGATTGTGTCTACCTCTGTACATTAGCCTCAGAACCTTCCGCCTGTATCAGTGGTAGGAGGAACATGGCACGAAGATGGTTGAATTATTCACACTCATAATCGCCCTTTATGTCCTGCTGCCAGGCCTGGCCCCACTGTTATTCTAGTGCATAATTGATAGTGCTCAGAAGTGGAAAAGTTAGAATAGCAGAAGTAATGCGAAGCGAATGTGTAGTCAGGCAGCTTTGGAAAGGGGGGCACAGGAGCTTTTACACCAAGCTTGTGTTAGCCTTTACGGGGCTTAGGCCCAGCCAGTGTGAGGATTGCGTGTGTAGGCCAGACAGACTTGAACGGGGAAGAGCGGGGTAGTGGGATAAGAGGGGAATGAGGGAGGGGGGGAGGCAGAAGAGATGGGGACCAAATTTAACAAGGTCTGATCCTGAGCTGGCCTAGAATGTGATCTTTTTTCTTCCCCTGAAGTTGTTCTGGATGTCAACAATGGGAAAAAAAAAAAAAAAAATGAAGTAAGATCACTTCAGTGTTATTGAGGAGCATAAATCATAGTTGTTGTTGCAGGATTTTGGTTGTTTGGGTCTTGTCCAGAATTCCTTTTGTTTTATCTGCTGCCTGCTGAGGCAGGTTGGGCAGACACTAACTTCACATTACGACATTTCAATACCGTAACCAAGAGCAGCAGCCTCCAGAGTATAATGAGACATGCTCAATTACGATTTTCAATCAAGTTTAAAACAGGATCTGTAATTCATTAATTTCAACTTATCATGTTTTGATAGGTAACCACATTTAAAGAAAATATACCTTTTCAATTCAAAAAAGTTTTTTGCTCCTAAACTATTAGATAAACATATGAGGACAGAAACACAAATATTCATTGTTTTTAATCCAATATTTAGATTATTTATTCATGAGTTTGGTTAAAAGTTATAACAAAAAATTTACGTTTATAACAGCAGAATTTGCCCATTTAATATGGTAGAAATATATAGCAACAAGGCATACAATATCACCCTGAAGAATATAACATTTGCTGTAAACAGGAATTTGTATCTTTTTCTAATACTGACAACAGAACTATAATAATAGATTTATGAATAAAACATATCCTTTCAAAGCTTAACATTTTCTATTCAACATGCAACATTTTGTTTAATTAAAACATATGTACCACCATGGCTAACTTTTCACTTAAGCCAGTTATACCCTGGAGTTTTTCAGATATAGACTTACTTACATTGGCTCTGAAGCTTAACTTATCTTCCAACGTGGGCTGGATAATGAATTTGTTCTGCAACTGTAGACACTGATGTTAGTATTACAAACCTCTTTGGTGACGCGGCAAGATGTTTTTTTAAGCCCGAGTACCATAGTGGACTAACACTTGCAATGCTGCTTGTGTGTCAGATTTACGGGTGTGCAAGAAACAGAACAATTAAAGCTGGATGCTAAACATGTTCATGATCTTAGACAAACAAAAAAAAACTTAAGTAAATTCTTAGCTGAAATTATCTTTAAGTATCCAATTTCTTTTTTTAGAAAGCTAAGTGAAATTTCACTATCCACACCTTATCTATTAGAATAAATCCATGAACTTTAAGTGCACTAGAGGAAGTGTCCTCACATTGATGAGTTTTAGGCTCCTGATTTAATAAGCAAGACTTTTAAAACTTTCAACAATTGATAGTACTATATTTTTCATTATCTACCAGAAGATCTTGAAAGAGTATGTCTGCAAGGGACTTTGTGACTTTCAACACAAGCCCTAAAAGATTTTCTTTAAGATAACAAAATAAAGATTTTGGACTAGCATACTTGGTTTTTGAAGTTTAATATTAATAAACAATCCTACATAAAGTGTGTATTAACATGTTTGTAGGACCTTAAACGGGTAGGATTTGTTTTCTGTCCTATTGGATAAAAGTATATTTGTTTGTTATTTAATCTGCAAATATGACCTGATTATAGGAACATTGCTATCTCAGGATTTCATTAGTGGATCTCTAATCTTCCCTCATTGTTTCGTCCTAACCTTCTGTCAGTATTTTATTTTCACTTTTTTTTTTTTTTTACATTAATTGTCTTTGTTGAATGGACCTGTTCCAGTGAACTTTAAATATGTCTCAGGTGAGGGTGTTAACATGGCCCCAGGTGTAGTTTATACAACAACTCTCTAACCCTTGACAAAGCCGTGCTAACTGCTGCCTAGCTTTGCCTTTTGTGTTCCATAACAAAGCCCCTTTAGCTCCTAATAACACCACAGCACTGGCAGTGTCAAGAGAAACCTGAGATAAGGTCCACATCAGAGAGTTGGTATGGGAACTGTTTAATCCTCCTCTCGAAACCAAATCAACGCACAACACACAGGGATCATGTTTGGCAAAGTGGCTCCCTTTGATGAAGGGATCGAATGGCGCAAGAAGGTGAGAAGACCATAATGGAAAATAGAAATGCTGCTGAAAGCTGGTAATCTTTTGCAGAGCTGTGAAAAGAACCCTTGGAGCACAATACAGGGTGTGTGCTCACTCATCAAGATATGCATGTATCATGCAGAACATTAATAGCACACCATTCTTCACCGTCTTTTAAATATTTTCTTTTTATTTTAAATTGTGTTCTTTTTAAGTTTGTCCCTCTGATGTTTATTCCTCATCCATTTACACATTTTATTGAGTCTAACATAAAAGAGGCAGGATTACGAGAAAAGTAGCTAGTTATAGGTAGTTTACTTTCTTCAATGGTTACCACTTTCAAATAATGTGCTCAGACGGAACCCGATTCCAGCACCAAAGTAACCTTATTTGGGTGCTGTTACTCATCTGACCTACATGCAATTCTCATGGCGATGGATAGAAACTCGCACGTTGGGTGACAAGCACCACTCCCCATGCCTCATCCACCCATTCAATCCTCCAGAGACGCTTCTGGTTCAGGGGGTCCAGATTGAGCTGCTGCTCCATCACAGTCACTTTCCATGGTGCTTCTGCTTGACCAGGATTTTTAACTTTTCTTCTTTGGGGCAGAATCGCTCAGACAGATCAGAGCAAGTACCCTGGCAGAGTTGCACCAGATTGGGGCAGAGGTGTCTGGCAATGTCAGAGATGCACTTTGGAGCTAAGGGAAGATAGTAAAACAGCGGAATAGAATACCAGGAGAATGGAGGAGAATGGGGAAAGTGTGGCTGGGTAGCTCAAGTGGAAAGTCACCCATCCTGCAAACAGGAAGCCTGTGTTCGTATCCTAGGTGGAGATAATGAGCTTCCAGTGTGAGTCATTAGGCAAGACCCTTCACGCTAATGCCTGTCCCCATACTGCTCCATGGGTGCCGCACAATGGCAGCCCACTGCTCCGCAAGGGGATGGGTTAAATGCAGAGAGTTAATTTCGTTGCTCTGTACTTGTGACAGTGAAATGAAAAAATGCTAAAAAATAAGAAAGTGCGATAGAGTAGGGGAGAGGCTGCGGCAAGGGCCACCTTTGGAAGCTAACAGCAGGAGACTAGTGGAGGACAGCTTTGGAGAAAGAGCAGAACAAATGATAAATTAATTTAACAGTCCTTTTAAGGGATAATTTAAAACAGCTTTTTAAAAAGCCACTCACAAATCTTTTAAGAGCATTTCTTCATGCTATGTCAGCATTTTTTTTTCTATCTTCCATATAAAAAGCTTAGTCTCAGGAACGCTCCTTCACCGTCCGTAACAACCACATCCAGTCCTGATTGGTTGCTATGAATTGAAAAGACAGAAACTTTTATGTTTTCGCTTTGCATCCATCGCAGGTGTTTCATCCCTCCTGTGGCCCTGGAATCACAAAAATCGTGCCCGTGGGATTGCTAGAAATGTGTCTGTGTATTGCTTCTGTTGTGCTCCTTTACAAAAGGACATAAAAAGGCATTTGTTTTGAACACATCTTTAGTGAAAAAAAGGTTGACACTAGTTTGCAGAAACAGATCCACAAGCAGGTAGGACAGAGGCTAATGGTGCTTAGAAAGCAAGCCAGGAATAGAGAGGGAGCTTGAAATTTTGTATTTCAGGGTTTCGTGGTACTGAATCTATACGCGTGAAATGGTCTAAAAAACATCTTAAAAAGAGTTTAGCAGAGTGTTTATTTCAAATTAAACTACTCGTTGGAGTATTTATTGTAAGTGTGACCTTTTGGCAGATTCCCGACTTTATGTCAATATAGATACCAACCACACATTTGATGTTTCTCTTTATAAATGTATATTAAATATCATGCATTTTCTCCTTATTAGACAGATGCCCTGATATGTTGACCTGCCACCTTAATTCCCAATGAAATACACTAAACCTTCATGGTGTTCTTTGTAATTTAAATCTGACAAAATTAAGGGATTGTGAATACTCTTGGAAGGTGCTGCATATTTATAATCTTTTGTCAGCACCAGTGTTTTTAATATGCCTGAAAGTACTTTCCACTGGATTCCCTACTTTGTGGCCATGAAGCAGAAACATTACCAGTCTCAGTAACTCATAAAACCAATTTATGGGTACTCTTATGACCTGTGCACCTACTGGAGCCATTCTTTAAAGATGCAGACAGAGATTGCTCCAAACTCTTCCCAATTACCACCCTTTTTAGAAGTAATAAACACTGATCGATATGTGATAGCGGGAGGTTAATCACTGGCTTAAGCTTAGTTATTTCCAATTTAGATACTTCTTATCAAACAGAAATTGCAGCGTTTACAAGCTCTCCATGGATTTGTTTTATTGTTTTCTTCCCATGGGCCAAATCCATTGCACCATCCTTTTTTTTTTTTTTTTTTTTGGTTCTATCCACCCATCTCATCTGCTGTTCTTTGAGGAATTGCAAGAAGCGGAATACTTTTAGGTGCAGTTATTTTTATGTCGACTTATTTTGAGATACTCCCAATGAGGAGATACTTCTATTAAATAGAACTTTGATGGATACTTCTCATATTAAAGTAAACTCTGCTGCTGTTCTGGTGAATGAAATTAAACATTACAGACCCTTCTTAAATGCATTGTGGCCATCAAACAATATGATGTAGTATGTAAACATGCATCTTTGTGGCTAAGCTCTAATGCCTATTTACTTTCAGGATCAGTGTGCCAGCACGGGGCATTGCACTGGCACTGGCAGGTATGGATTAGCCTCCTTTATGTCTCACTGTGAAGTTAATTGAGAAAGTCTTATTCCCACAGTGGACCTGGACCATTTCAGACCTGCATGCAGACGCAAGTTTATAAAACACAGCAGATTTGCTTTTTAATTTCAGTTGATGATTCCTACCTTCACTCTAATGAGACTGCATCCAATAAATCATTTTTCAGTGACCTTTCACGTTCTTTCTCCTCATCAGACCTCCAGCACGTCCCCATCACCACTAATGTAATGCCAGTATTATATGATGTAATAGCTTATTACAGTATCACTAATTAGATTGCAGAGTAGTTTGATGCGTTATCAACTTGTTCCAACCATCAATTTTATTTACTGATGTGTTTGTTTTTGTTCATTCTTATTTTTCAGGGCAGTTATACCTGGTGGGTTTAACCTCTTAATAAATTCTCCAGATTTTACATTAATTCCCTTTTTTATTTTTTATTTTGTGTACTGTGCAATTACATTATTTTATTTCTTTCAGCAAAATGGTGTAAAAGTCTTTTGAGTGGTCTGTTTTCCTAGAAAAGCTCTCTATAAGTCCAGTGTTTTTACTACTTCACCACTTTAAGAACACTTTTTTCATTTTTAGATGATGGATTGAGTAAAACTATGCAAGATGTCAAAGTTTGGGTTATTCTTTAGGACATACCCCTGCCATAATTTTCTCCCAGATCTCGCCACTGTGCTCCTTGGTCCTCACAATGCTGTTTGTTCTCAATTATTCTCTAACAAAGCTCTAATACTTTCACAGAACGACTGAATTTAAACACATACTAAACTATACACAGGTGGACTCTGTTTTCTGCATTGATTTCCTACTAATTAACTTCTGCAGACAACTGCCACTTTTTTCCATTTAGGGGATAAACAGGTTCCCAAAAATTAATTGAAACCATATTTTTTTTCTTTCACCTCATTCATATTAAAATTTCTTAAGGTGGTTGTGCCTTTAGGTCTTGTGAATGGTTTCAAATTCACTTTATGTGAAACTACAGCAATTAAACACATCTGTCTTTCTTTGTTATATATTTGTTCTGCTGACATCTTTGAAAACGGAGAAAAAACTCTTCACCTCGCTAAATCCTCATCGCACGTTAGATTTGCAGGCTTTTGTTGTATTTTGTCCAAATGTTTTTCTTTTACATATCTTGATGTGGAAATAACTCTGTCCCTTCTGGCCTTATTTTCTCTGCTAGTCTTTTAATTGTGAATATTTCCAAGTGTTTTACAGCTCAGTAATGATTTTATAGCGAGCTGTTTTATACCCGTGTCCAAACCAAGCAGCCTGGGGAAGATTTAGAGTGCTGCTGGGTAGTGAGCCCTAATTGGAAGGTCAGGAGGATGTGTTTCAGACTAGCGGGAAATCACCTGCATACTCCGGATTTAAAGGTTATCCAAACCCATCCATAGACACATAAACATATATTTAGATCTATTCAGGATTTCTTTAGATGTTTTGGTCTAAGGTGCTTATGCTAAATTTTTTGTCCTTTTTTAACAGATTACTCCTGTTGCTTTTTTGGCACACTTTTGTACTTTAAATAATGAGTCAGATGTTATTTTCCAAATTTTCCATGACTTAAGACAAAAAAAGCAATATTGAAATTATATAAATTATCTAAGGAAAAAAAAACATACCAACCTGGCCTGAAAAAAAAAAAAGAATGACTCCCTAAACCTAGAAGTTTAACACTGCAAAGTGTTCATGATTAACTTGGAACCAAACTTGAACCTTTCTGTGGAACACGTTTAGCCTACTTTTAGCCTACTGCACCCACACTGAGGGATTTTCCATTGGGAACAGCTTGCATAGCATCTCAATCCAGTTTAACCATGAAATCGACTGCCAGTCAGAAGTGGACTGGTATGTAAAGTCAAATACATTGTCTCAGTGTATAAACCAAAATACTCTTAAATGTGAAGTTATCAATTGACAAACAATCGCCTCCAGGATTTAATGCTTGAGAGCAAATTTCATTGTTTCATCACTGCAAGGTTTAACTGTAAATATAATTTGTTTTACCTTTAAGGTCATGGTGGTTTTACACCAGGCGTAACAGGATTCACACCTTCCAAAGAGCTTTTCCTTTGTCTGGTCTGTCCAGAGAGTATTTTCTAAAAAGCATTGGGGTCATCAAGTGGTTTCTTTTTGGCTAGCAGTGGTTTTCACCCAGGAAGACGAGGTCTGTCTTTGTCTTTTTTTTTTTTTTTTTTTTTTTTACAAAGGACCACACCTTACTTTTTAGTGAATAAAAAAAAATGGAATCATCTCTGGAATAGGAATTTTACACTGTATTGTCAGAAATGAAAGTAGTGCAATGAATTTGACGATACAAAAAACAAAAAAGCTGAAAGAAGGAAGTAAGTTTGTGGTCATTAAGAAGTCTCCCAGCTGGTTCTGCTTCTGGTCTTTGGTCTGCATGACATGCCACGAGTCAGCTGAAATCCTACCTTGACTGGAAGGCATGGTATGTCTCTGTGTTCTGCGCTTGTTTCTCTGAGGCTCTGTTTCTGTGTTCTGCGCTACATCTAATGGTTGTTTCAAAGTTTCTCTCAATCTTGCCTGGTATAGTATGATTGGTGTAAACTCTGAAGGAACTGGGACTAGTTATAGGGGAAGCGTTACGAGGTTGGTAGATAAAGGGCCGATGAGTGAGTTAGACTGCTAATGTTTACTGGGCAACATGGTGGGCTCACGAAAAGGATAATCTCAGGCGGATTAAAGTCGTGACTTATACATTTTTATTGTACATGTTCACATGTACACCTTTTGCATTTGGTAACATAGGCTACGTTCACACTGCAGCCTGAAGTGACTCAAATCCGATTTTTTGGCCCATATGAGATCCTGATCTGATCTTTTCATGAAAGTCTGAACAACACAGATCTGATTTTTGCCAATCCGACCCAGGCCGCTTGGCTATGGTCCTGAATCCGATACGAATCAGATCTTTTCAAATGCGACCTGTGTCTGAACGGCCAGATCGGATTCATCCTGTGATGTTATTGCGTGCTCTGCTGCGCATGCAGGACACTTGCGTTGTATGACTACAGTTTGCACAGGAGATATCATAAAAATCGCATATATTTGGAAATATGAATGGCATCGCAAAAAAATCCGATTTCACAAAAAAATCGGAATTGAGCATCAAGGCCTGCAGTCTGAACGTAGCCTTAGAAAAACATATTTTTTTTATAGCTTTCTAAATGTGAAAGCTGCAACATTTACCTGCATTGTAGTTTTATTCTGATTGCATGCATTAATGTGCGTAAAAATGAGTTCCCTCCCACCCTTAGTTTTAATACAGTTATTGACAACAGAAGGAAAGGTGAGGTTATTGCAGACAAAGAGGCAGAATGTGCTGACTGGAGCATCCAGGGACAAAAGCCAGGCAGGAGTGTTGACTAAGGACGGGTGCAGGGAGTGGTGGGGGTAGGGGTATATCCAACATAAACTGCATGGCTCAAATGAAGTAGCCTGGCTTGCTGACCAGCACTCCTCCATCTCATCTGACCTCCTTACTCTTTATGCTGTTTCTTTTCCTTTTCTTTTAATTTAGACGGCCGTCTTACATTTGAGCAAAGAGAATTGATTTTTCTGTCCCTTCGTTCCCCTCTTTTCTTTTATTTAAAACCCCTCCGCCATCTCAACCCCCTCAGAGCCCAAATCAATACAGTATCTGCATGTGCTCCGGGTTAAAACACAAGCACCAACTGTAACAATGACACACTGGGCTCAGTATCCTCTCTTCCTATTGTTTATCCTGTTTTCTCCCTGGCATCTGCCTGCTCCAGGTTACCTTTTAGATACTGTTTGGTTTTCTTTCTTTAAACTTGGTGAATATCTGATGCAAAAAGGTTAGAAAGTTAAGATATTTGGAATGTCTTTTCTGCACCTCTGTTCACTTGCGCTCCTTCTGTCCAGCTCCTCCTCCTTTTCCCCTGCTCCTCCTCTGATGACTAGGGATGAGAGTCGCAGTACGTATATATGGGCATAATGAAGCTCATCCATTCTTATGGGGTCGCTAAGATATACATTAACAGCTTTGCATCCCCTTGCCCTGGGCTGTTTTTATGCGAGTTTACATTTTTATTAGTTATTGCTTGATTTTTTTATCTCCTTGTAATTTTCTCTTTTGTTCCCATATTCCAGCTTTGTATGTGTATAAACGGTAATACAAGCACCAGTCTGAGCCTGACACCTCTTCTCCATCTTCAGATGTATGTCCATCATATGGAGCAGAACGACATCAAGAGCTTTAAAGCCCAGCATGGGAAGCTACATGCTGGGCCTGCTGTTTTCATCGTACTCTTCTCTCTGATGACAAATGACCTGTGTCTCTGGAGCCGACGCTGAGAGCTGCTGTGGGGGCGGGGTTAGGGAGGGTTTAATAGTGTTAGGTGCCCAGTTATATGAGCTGAACTGAGAAATGGCTGTAAAGAAAGAAAAAGAAATGGTGTATGTATATCTGCTGTATGTTTGAGTATTGACGTTTATCAAATCAGCTGGTGAGCAAAAATCATCCAATTTTACACTTGATCAGTCCTTATTGGGGATTTGTTGGTGATAAGCTAAATATGTGATGATTTCGCTGTGTGTCTGTCCCTATGCTTGATTCTGGCATAGAAGCCTGTGTCAATGAACCCCAATGCACCTTAATGATCAAGAGATATTGACTTAAACCCTGACAAGAACTTTCCATTTCTTACCTTGTATTTAGTTCTTGTTGATTTTATTGGTATGTTTTGGACAATTGTCATGATGCAGTTCATCTTTAACAGATGGTCTTACCTTTTAATTTTCTTAAGGTTTTAGGAGACCTCATACAGCATTTTGCGGGCTGTTCTCAGGTTAAGTTGCTTAGATTGGCTAAATCTGCACATGATGGTACTAGTTTTTCATGCCCACCTAAAGGATAAATCAGATTTGTCTAAAATGGTATTGACTGGTTAGAAGCTTTACAATAAACAGTTGTTTGGGGCATCCATAATTTGAATGATTACTATATATATAAAAAAAGATAAAATATAAGTTGAACAGATGTTTTTTTTTTTTAGTAAGCCATCAGATGCAAAGCCTTGTGCTGCTTGAAAAATATACACCTATCAAACAAGATAACACAGCTCGGTGCTTGGGGAATATGAAGCTGTTTGTGAGCACCATTCTGCAGTGACCTTTGTGAAAGCAATGGTAAAGGAAAATCAAGATTGACAGAGTGGTATTGCTGAGTAATTTTGCTCTGTTAGAATAGCTAGTGATTGGATATGCTTTTATTTCTGTGTAATACTCAGTAAATAGCCTCTGATTCACAGCATATCACAGAACGGGGTAGCACGAGGGGGTTGGTGTGACTAACAGCTCTTTGTTCGAATCAAGGTTTTCATCAGGCCTTCAAGACCTCCATTTGAAAAACATAATGCCTAATTCGTCCCACTTGGTTCTCCAAGCTTTCTCTGGCTTGCCGTCTTTTCCTTTTTCTTCCATTTTTAGATTTGTGCATCAAAAATGACATCTGAACACACACTGAAAGTGCCCATGGGCATGAACAAACACATTTACAATGCTAAAACGCAAATACCTTCCCTCTTAGCTCCTTTCTGACCTCATCTGAGCCAAAGAGGCATAAACATTTTGGTGTGTTAGGTTGATATGACTCTATACTATATTTCTCCAGTTGATTTAAAGATGGATCTCAATGCTTGGCTCATTTGATTTAATTTGTTCTGGATAAGATTATAAATGATAGGTTCTGATTTTCATTTATTTGATACTTAAGAAGTCTTACCTTTAAAATTACATTAGTTGTGAACAGAATTAACCTTCACAGAGGTTCTGTTCAATAAATATTAAAAAAGGGCTGGAATCAAAAGCATGTTAAATGCAGACGTCTGTGCTGTGATTGATAAGTCCCTGCTTTCTTTAGTTAAAAAAAAACTATACGTTTGGCTATTAATATGTTTTAATTTAATTGCATTATTATGTAAAAATAGTCAAATAACCACAAGTGTTTTTTGTTTACTTTTACTCTAGAAGCAGAAAACTCCATATCTCCCTAATTTACCAAGATAGTTATTGGGGAAGTTTTGTCTAAATTATGGCATTTTAATATTATTGGTATTAAAGTCACAGACCACACTGTTGTTTGATTACTGTCCATAGTCAACATTTGGGTTTTCTTAACACCTTAAAGATATTTATCAAAATGTAAGAGAGATGTATTGGCAACTGCAGCTTTGTATCCTTAGTGTCATGTGACCATTTTTTTGTGTGCAGATATCCACAATAAAGATCTAAGGAAAGAGTAGAAGCACTGGCTAACACAAACTTAGCGTGCTCAGAACTTATAAAGTCATTAAGAAACCAATATGTTAACAGACACTGTTAACATGAGCATTGTACAATGGTTGTCCTGCAGAACCCATCTGTGACAATGAGATATGTCAAATTCAGTGATATATGTACAAGGCCTTTAGAATGACACTTAGTGTGGCAATAAGCCTAATATTAAATTACCTGTATCCCTAGCATCTATGGATCTGTACAGCAAATTGTTAATAGGGCTTAAAGTAATCAGCCATTGACGCAAAAAGAAGTTTGTGCTTCCATATTTACGTCCTGCAATATCTGCACTTAAGCAGCTTTAGGAAAAAAGTGCAAACTTCCCTGCTGTTATATAAACATTATACTAAAATGTCGGAAATAGAGCTGATAGTTAGATTCAGAAAGTCTGGAGAGGTAGAAACAAAGTGTGGAAAAAATTAGGGTTATCTCAAGCCTTTAGTACAATGCTTCCTCTAACAATTGGCTGCGTCAGTGACTTCTGTCTGTTCTGGTAATCCCATGCTGCCGTAATGATGTTGAGATGAGGACGCTGTAGGGGCCACACCATCTGTTGGAGGACTTTGTGTTCTTTTTCTCACTAAAAAAGCTTTTTATGTCTATGTTTGGGGTTCACCATCCCAAATGAATTTGGGAATGGTGAGATACTTCCAAGAGGGCACTATGCTGCGATGAAGACATACCTTTGCCTCTGAGGTTTGCTTCAGTCTTTCTACATGTTTCAGAGCCTCTTTTACATGTGGTTTGCATGTGTTCTTTTAGAGAGCGTTAGTCCACTGACTGTTTATAAGTGTTTGAGTACCACTCTGGTTCTTAGCTCTTGCTGTGGCATGACGGGCTGGGATGGGCTTCTATAGATTAGACACCATCTGTTGGCTGGCACTCAACAAGAATATTGCCCTCCAGCATTCACACAAACACCCTCAACATCTATGATGCTGATCTGCAATTATAACATTATTTACTCCTTTTCTTTCCTTATTACTCCTCTGACTTTCACCTTCATCCTTTCACGCTCTTTTTCTTTTATCTGTCACAACCTGTTTTTCTTCACTGTAACCATGATTTATGTCTCCCATCTTTCTCCTGTTTTACTCTGTTTCACCCTCCCTTTTTTCTCTTTTTTCTTTTTGCACTGTATTGCTCGCCTGCTTTGCTTAATTTCATCTCTCGCTTTTTCTTCATCCTTTATCCATAACTTTTGTTTTCCATCCTGCCAATATATTTCCCACCTGTTTCCCAGTTTTCTAGACCCCAAGTTTGAAACACTGTCATTAAGGAGTTGCCTCCTCATCTCCTGAAGTATTTATTTATTAATGAAGAGAACCAATTATTGGAACCACAATTAACTGTGGCTTGTTGTGGTTATCTGCATTATTCTTTGCAATCAGAATCATGTTTCTTTTAAGCAACATGTTGCGTCCCAATATGCAGAGCCCAGTGTACCAATTACCCTACATAAAATATTTAAAGCCTGCACATTTACAATAATGTAACGTTTTTATCTGACATAATTGTTATTGTTTATTTCACTTCATTACATAGACCCGAACACTTTAAAATGTGAATTAAACACAACCTAATAAGACCATCCATGACCATTTTTGCTATGATTATTATTATTTGGTTATATTAATGTTATAATTATTATTGTTAATGGATCATATTTATAGGTGCTTTCTAGAATACAAGAAAAACAATTAGCTTAAAATCAAGTGACGTCACAAAAAGTGTCTATACTTTATCTGCAAATTTGTGCTTCTTGCAATAATAGATAGGATCCTAAAGGGAGCCTGTGATTTAAATGTTTTATACTCTAATACTAAAATTTTTAAGACCTTAAGGGAAAGCATTGTTTGGCTCTTTCCCTTGTGTTTGTGTGTGGGATCCCTGTTTCATTGCACCACTCAAGGTTCATTGCCTTTTGGCTATCCTGAAGGTCACCTGTGACACTGTGGGAGAGGCGTCACTCATCACTGCCACCCCTCCGTTTTCCCCTTCTTTCCATTTTCCTTCCCTCCATCTTTTCTTTCATGTGTTCTCATCTCTATCTTGTGTGGCTCTTGGTATGTGGACTTTATTAAATTTTCCTCCAGGTGGGTGACAGAGAAAAGAGGAAAGGATCAGGGGAGTCACCCTCTCTTTCTTGCTTTCATCTGTCCTCTCTCTTTCATTCCCCCAGGAGGACTCCGGTTGTTGGGTTCTTGTGGTGGAAAAAGTGGCCCAAGAACTTGTGCCCTTTTTTGGGGGCACTGTGTATCGTTACAGCTTCCTGATTCCTTCTGGAAGTTGAAGAGTGGAAGAGAGATTAAAGGAGCTTTCTATTTCCTATCACATATTACTGATACTGAGTATCTAAAAGTCTGTAAGCCAGAACAGAAAAGTAGAAAAACTTTGTCTTCCACTTTTTTAACTTTGTCAATTAGTGGAAATTTAAACCAATGATTCAGAAAAGTAAAACAAGTTTTAACCTGCAGCTGAGTTTCAATTTCAATTAAAACATGTTTATATAATCACATCTTATGCAACTCTTAAACAGCTTGTGTTTATAAAGATTTTTTTTATTCTGGGTTTTTTTGGGGTTAATACCAGCTCTAATAGCCCTGAAGAAATTATATGCAGGAATTCATGACAGTTAGTAATTTCTTTTGTACACATACTTTCAGATATTTGCATCCTGCTAATATTCCCTTCTTTTCCCCTCAGGCTAAACAGCTTAGGCTTTCCAGTAGAAAGTCTTACTCAACAAAATCCAATAATATTTGGCATTTTTTCAAAGCCTAACCGTTGTTCAGCGGTTGTTTACAAACTCCCTGTTTGGCTTTTTATGACTGACGACAACTGGGGAAAACAAATCACATATAACTGATAATGATAGATAATTTTTATTCTTGCGATGCCCAAATCATAAAAACTGCTGAATTTCAAAAGCTTCTAGATTAGTCTAGAAAACTTCAGCAAACAGCATTTTGATCTCAGCTGTTCTTATTTTCCTGTTCACCATTTGGTACTTAATTTTTTGTCATTTTGTACTGAACCTTTTCAGGTAAAAAAAAAAAACGTTTCTTTGCCACTGTATGTTTCAAACCAACCGTTGTATCAATTATGGTCTCAAGTTGATTGATTAAAAGAAATTATATAATTTTTTGTATCAGTAGGCTGCATGCTTTGTAAGGAAATGTGGCTATGAGACACTTTAAAAGCTCATATTTTCTCATTTAACGGATAAAAAAAATCTGCATATTTGAAGGAATAAAACGTAAAAATAAGGTTGTGACAAAATATGTTGTGCATGAAATTATATTTTATTTGTTTTGCATAATTATTCAAGAGAACTTAAAGAACTTTATGTAACAGTATTTTTTTTAAGTAGAAGGGATCAAAATAACAGGTTGACATAAAAATGGCAACTCATGGCTGTGAAAGGGGATTATGAGCTGATAAAGGTATAAACTGGCTTGGACTTGTCAAACCGAGTGTGGAAAAAAGGAAAAAAATGGATCTAGGCAGGTTTTGTGTGATCTTCATGTTTGATGAGGTTTGCTGCTCAGTCTGCTCTATTCGTTCTGTGTTTTTTCTTCATTCTGTTTGTGCTGTCATGAATCATACTGTTGTGTGCCTTGGGGTTTTTCTGGCTCACATTCTGTCTGTTAAAGTGAGTAAATCAAATTATATAATTTATTGTCTTAAATGATCTTTTTCCTACAGCTTCATTGCTTTTCAGTGTTTGTAGTATGACCGCTTTATTGACAGAGATTCTTTATCTCCTTAAAAAAAATAACAGTCACCATCATGACAGAAAAAAAATCTATGATTTTGCTGCATGAATAGGCATGTGTTGCGACTTTAATTTAACATGCTTAAAATCAAAAAAGTTGAACAGTTCTCGACAACAAATAAAATACTAAGATTTTGCAATTCCAGCTCTCTTTGCTTTTAATGATTGATAATGCAGGAGTATATTTGAAATGTAAACTACGGGGTGAGTCCACCAAGCGCTCTATACACATATAGTTTGATTTACTAGTTTGTATAATGTGTTTTTTATGCAACTGACTGGATAAACCCTCAGTATGCATTTGCCTAATGTGATCCTGCACTGGGAAAGTCACATTAAAGGACCACCATCTATCCCAGTATGAAGAAACTGTCATGGCAGGTATTGTTATTGCTGCCAGTGGGAACTTGTTCACAGTCTCCACCACGGAAAAATGACAGATAAATGATTACATTCTTTCAGTTTTTCTTTTTCTAAGAACCATAGCCAACAGGGAAGTATTCATAATTTGTGTTAACAAGAAGGAAAATCAGCCTCTTAATCCATCTTCAAATTGTGCCCTTCTCTACTTTCACAAGTCAACCCTGCTGATTATACCTGACAGATCCTCCTTCTCATTGTCTGTGGTGACAAAGTGTTAGTGCTGTGCTCCTGGAGCCTCATCTCACTTATGGATGGGCCCAGATCTCAACAGGAGCAGATATGAAACTGTTGAGGTGATATGTCACAACTCCCTCTTTGTGTTTGGAATTCATTTTTACTGCTGGGGTCGGCAAGTTTATGGCGTCTCTTATTGGTAAATGTGATTAATCTGAGAAGCTATTGCTTATGTGCTGGCCATCTTAACTTTGAGAGCTGTCACATTTACAATTACCAATGATTTACCAACTACTAAACCCTAAAGGGGGTGATTATAATATTGGTGTTTTTCATTCAACCTGGATGGTGTTTTACTGCTTTAAGGAACATTAATTGAACATTTATTGTTCAATTCTCATTGAAGTCACTGTGGTTCCTTGACAGTAGGGCTGTAACTAATGATTATTTTGCAAATGATTATTTTGTTTGAATAATCATTTAATAATCAGATAGCAAAAGGTTCTTTAAAGAAGACTTTTTACAAAAATAAACCATGTGAAACTAAAAGTTTTCCACTGGAGGAGTTCTGGATAGAGCATATTGACAGACATTTTTTTTTTTTTATCTTAAATGCAAATTTTATTTTTTTTTTTTCCTTTTTACAATTTTGGTATAGTTGCTGCTCAAGCTGTGTTGCTCTGTCAGCTAAAGCATGTTTTGGAGTCTCTATACTCCAGTTAACAATCAATTACTAGATTAGTTGATGATTATTTCAATTATCGATTAATCCGATGAATTGTTTCAGCCCTAGTTGACAGTTTGAAGAAGAACTTGCTCACTGTTTTACATTTCTTCATTTTAAGAATAATTCTTTTTGAAATCATCTCCAGAGGTTCTAGAGGAGTTTCCGGAACAGAACTTTATCAGCTTGTTGAGCTTCTTCAAGTCATTTGCTCTGATGCTGTTACCCCAACAGATAATGGAGGAAGAGATCACAATCTTCACAACAGGCTTAAAGAAATGCAGCACCTTGCTGAAACCTCTGATTGACCTAAACTTCATCAAGAGTACAGTCTGCTCTGCCCATTCTTGTAGACAGCTTCATAGTTACATATCCAGTATAGTCTGTTGTCTAGGTAAACACTGAGTATTATCACCCCTCTTACACCTAGACCTTCTCTTGCATGATGGTAATGGTGTTTGGCTTTCTCTGTTTCTTCAGAAACACAAATATCCTTTGTTTTATTTACATTCAGGATGAGTGGATTGTTTCAGCATGATGCCAAAAAAGCAGTTCACCATGAAATAGTGATTCTTATAATGTTACCTATAGCATTCAACTTTTTGACTTTGTTTTTACAACAGGGAACAATTAGCTACCTAATCTGTCTTTGCAGTGTTTGAAAGAAACATGTAGTAGTCGTCTTTCAGTGTTAATCTTTTAAGACAAAATGACGATGTAATGGCATAAAAAAGGGATATGAATCTTAAAAGATTATTCCAACAACAAAAGAAAACAATACACCCTTAAAAATAATTTTAGCTTGGCCCACAATTTAGTGTTGCACAACTTGAAATAAAAGGCAAAGGAAAAAGAAGAAAATTGAAATACCTCTTAATGCTGTTGTACACCAAGCCCATTATGTCAATAATATTATAATTGCATTAAATATAATAATGTTCTATTTGACTTTGCTCGGCTGCATTCAGTTTTTTAATACTTCAGGAAAAAAAAAGCTTCAGCACGTAATTAAACACAAGACTAAGCTACTGTAAGACATTGTGGGCAGTGCAGACAGACATTCAGCGGTAGAGTATTAAATAGGATTAAGATGATTCAGTGCAGAAAGGAGGCACTGGAGATGACAGCTTTAGCCACACATTTCACTAGGTGTCATTTAATATGGTTTCACTGCTGAGCCAAAATTAATTCACTCATGGTGACTTCTGCTCCTTCCATTTTCGTTATTTATATATTTTTACTTTACAATGGTCCCCCGTCTGTCTTTTTCTCACTCCCTCTCAATCTTACTTGCATTTATCATAGCTAAATGGTAGTATTTAATTCCAGTCTTATCATTTTTTCTAATGTGACGGCAATCAGAATAAAACTGATTTGCAGGAAAATTACTTCATTCAATCTTTGTAACTGTTGACATGAAAGGTGGGAGAGGGAGTGTTTGAAACGCTCACACTTACTCATTACAGTGTCTTTAAGGCGTGCAGGGGCTAGAACTGTCAATAGGATTGCCAAGAAACTACAAAATGATTTCTTGAGAAAGTCAAGAAGAATGGTCTACATTTTAGAACAAATGGCATATATCAACCATACATTTTCAACATAAATTTCGCAAACACTTTAATTTCAGTAAATTTTAATATTTAGATAGATTATAAAAACTAAACATTTACAGCAGTGTCAAGTGTTCCTCAATGGGAAATTAATATTATAAGTGATCAAGAAAATGGATGCCTCTTTAATTTCAGGACTCTAAAATCAAATGCGGAACCCTCTTTTCCACCCATAAAAAAATGGCTTCGGCTAGTATGAAATTACGATAATATGATAACCTTGAATAACTAGACCAGGGATTACTAATTAAAAATAAGTGGAGTCCGAAATAAGAAATTCAGCAATCAGGTCCGGAGAAATTTTTTATTTATTACAATCTTTTACTTCAATCAGCATTTAACACTGAAATAGAACGCAGGTGTTTATACATCCATATTATACTTAGATTTCTTAAATAAAACAAAAAACAAAAAAAGTGAAGGTTTTTCCATTTTAAAATCTCAAGTGCTCTTTGAAAAGATCTTTCACAGTTTGGTATATGGACGATTTCCTGACTTTCATATCTTTTATAAAACACCTGAGCTGACCTTTTTTTTTTTTCTGTCTTTCCTTTTTTATGGCTTAATAAGGGAAGTGGGGTTTAGGCTGCCCTGTCTGGATTTTTAATCTGGGTTTGGTGACAAAGCCATTCTCAAGCACATAAGGTGCTCATTCATGAGCCTGGATCGATATTTGTTTTTTATTATACTCATGGTGGAGAATGCTGCTTTCACCAGTTCGCCACACATTTTCCAGCAGTCCACACTTTCTGGGCTTTCTTTTACTCTTTGTCTTCTTCCTCTTTCCCACCGCTAATCACGTGCAGCCTGGTGCCGGACGCTCCAGGCTGCACCATATTGACAGGAGAAGCGGCGCAAGTGAATTTAGATACTGTTGGCGTACAACATGCTGTAATTTCTAAATGTTTTAAACCAGGTTTGGTCCGGATTGGCCAGCAGACCCCGGTCCCCTAATCTGTGACCTCTGAACTAGACCATGGTCTAATGATATCTTTATCATTACAATATAGCTTCCCACTTTAGGTCCAATTGTTTCAGGGAATTCTACAACCAATGGAGGAGAAAAGGAAGTTATAGCTGCTACATTATATATACATTTTTTTTGGTTTCTTTACTTTTCTTATTAATTGAGGATGCCCCATTTCCCTGTTCTGTGCCTCTTGTAAGCCTTGTAAAAATATCGAAGTGTACCACAGACTGCTAGTGGCTCTGAATTGTACTTATAAAAACATTTTAACAAGCTAATTCATGGTTTCAATGGAATTTAAACTGCATTTGTTTATCCTATATAGCTAAAATACTTCAGTGGGTACAAGTAAAAAATTTGATGAATACAAATTTTCTTTAGATTTATAAAATCTTTAATATATTATTGCAAACACATTTCTTTCTTTTGTTATGTGGCATAAAAGCTTGTTAGTTTTCTCAAAATGATTTTTTTTGGGACCTCTTTAAATTGATTCCAAGAGTTCTTATTAAAGCATTTTATGTTGTTGGAAATGGGATGGTGTAAAATGTTTGTAAAGTTAGAACCTTCTAAAACCTGGATATACCTTATTAATGAATATGATCTTTTTCAACTAATTAGCCTTTTAGTACATGTACTTTAATACAGCTACCTTTATTTTGAAAACCCAACGCATTTTACACTAGCTGAAACATCCCTATCCATTTCACTGAAATAAGAAGGGTCTTTTTTAAATAAAAAAATTGTACTGTATATTTGAGCACACGGAAAGAAGCATTAATTATATTACTCACTCTCTTACCTCTCTTTGTGTAGATGTGAGAACAATTCTTTTGCACCATGGAACTAAACTGCATGTTATGATCGCTTTCCTAGTCTGAAACCGCAACATTCTTCCAGAGCTGGGGTTGTGTTACGTTTGTGACTCCCACAGTCTGTGCATGAGTATGTACGTTTTCACACTTCTACCATATCTACTTAAATTTCCACGGCATGTCGTATCCTACAGAGGCTCTGGGTTTCTGCTAAACCCCTTGTAAACAGTTGCGATTGTAGGATCTTGTGTGAGAATGTGTTTATGAATGTCTGCATGGGGCGCCGTCATGACTGTGTCTCCGATCGGGTTCTAATTCCAAATGGACGTGTGAAAACTAGAATATGAGAAAAAAAGAATCATGTTTGTGTAGGTCTGCGGGGTGCGTTGGGAGTGCCCATGGATTCAGTGTGTAAAATGGTTATTGTAGCATAATCAGCGTGGTGACCTAAGCCAGAGTTAATATTGAAGAGTTTGACCTTTTGTGTTGGCGGGATATCAGGAGTGCTCTCCCTGTGGCTTTGTGTTAGTGTTTTGTTAGGCACCACTGTGCTTCAAAGACATGTATGTGTGCACATGGGTATGTTGAGTTGATTTTGCTCTGATAAGACATGCATAGATGAAAAGGGAATGATCTTAGGTGCCTTTCCTGCACCTCTATTTGCTATCATTAACCTGACGAACAGATTATGATATTTGCTTTTGATATGTAAATAGTAGTACTGGTGAAAACAGTCATTCTAGTTAGAAACTGGCTGGACGGGTTTTAAAGATAGTCAAGGTGAAAGGAGTTAAAAGGAAAAATACAGAAACTAACTCCCTGGTAAAGAGCAACACCTGGTACACCTGTTGTTTGATTTGCATTTCGGGAAATGAGCCATGTCATACCTGCCAAGCCCAAAGGACAGCTGCATACTTCGATATAATGACTACTAACTTCACCCATCTCTTTCTCTGCTTTTTTCTAACTGCTCTGACTCATTAATACTCAGACTCTCTTTTCTTTCATAACATCTTATGTCCTCTCTCTCTCTTTCTCTCACCTGTTATATGCTCCCAGTAGATTCAAACTAGTATTTATCCTTCCAGCCAGCCTTCCCCGCGTCTTAAGCCCCAAAGGAGAGTTCCTAAGCCCAGAGCCCCAGGTAGGGAGCCCAAGGCAGAGCTTAAAGCTGCTGTGGGAGTCCTCACTGGGATTTGCTAACTCTAGAGACATTGCAATATTAACAGAGGTCTTGTTCCTGTACCAGAGGGATAAAGTAAACCAGGTAAAAGTTGTTTTTTTTCCCCATTAGGCAAGATAAATTGGAGAAAAAAAACAACTCTTGTGTGTATATCTTTGAAATAAAACAAATATCAACCATTCTAGATTATATGGGAAATGCCTTCTCTGTCAATACTGAACCCATTCAACATGTGAAGCCCTGCTACCCATTTGTGTAACGATAAGAGAACAATTGGTCACTGTGGTTTAAGAGGCCCCATCTCAGTCTTATTTCTGGAAGATCAGAAGGTATTTCACGCTATGCCCACATTTGTTTACACATAAACTTACTGACAAGCACAAAATTGTGGTCAAAAAGAGGCATTAATGCACAGAAATGCAAACTAACTTCTTAAACTGGGTAAGTTTTAAGAATGAAACCAGCTAAAGGTCTTTCTTTTGTGCATGATGTGTTTTATTTTAGTGATCCGAGTTCAGCAGCTGATCATTTACACTGTAATTGTTTTCCTTTGTTATACAGCCTCAGTGAAAAGTTCAAAATAATTAAAGTGTTTCTCTCTTTTTTAGTCCAAATCTCCAGCTGTTGGTGCTATATATAACAACTATGGATTCACATATCAGTTTTTTAAGCCTGTGTCTGAATTCTGTTTTCTGTTATACCATTATTATTTTTGCTTCACTATGAGCTGTAACATAAGGAGATAAAATCGAAGATAAACCCCTTTCCCACTGGCTGAAAACCCCTTCAAACCTGCGAACAATCGGCTTTTAGTGGCAGTGAGAAAATCTGACTGACCAGTTTTGCCCCATGTCAAATGACTCAGTAAGCGACCCGCGTTAAAATCGCCTTCAAACGGCTCGGCTCTAATCGGCATTCAGTGAGAACATCAGACCTGGGTCTGCATGCTAAAATTTACATCATACCATCGAACGTAACATACAGTGGTCAACACAACTCGCCAGTCACATCTGATCTAACAGACCAAAACAACTCTGCTTACATTAGATAAATACGCCGTAGCACTGATAAGAGGGATTTAGGGATTCGAAACAATAAATAACACTTAACATGCACTGACGCCTTTCCATGTTGCTCTCCATTGTTTACTTTCCTGATTACTGTTGCACTGGCGACATCAACAACACTAACCCAGCGTGATGCCGTCACCAGACACGCAGCCAGGGGGGAACAGAGGCTACGCAGCTTGTTAGGAGGGATCAGACCCGTCTTTTTTGCCAGTTGGAATGTTGCCAAATCTCAATTGATTTTGGGTCGACCAGTGTGAGACTTTTATTGGATAGATATTTCTTTACCTTTCTCCCAGTAGTGTTCATTTGTTATTTGCATAAAAAAGGAGTCCATATGTTATAAAGTGTCAGAGTAGGAGCAATTAGTCATACAAAAAGTAAAAGTCATACAAATTTAAAACCTAGTTTACACAGCTTACATTACACAACACGTTAGCATGTTATGTTGCTGTTACTAGCCTGAATAAAATAGTGATTTTTGTGTGTACCCAGGAGAATGGAGATCCTTATCAAAGTCTACAAATTTGAAAAGGCTTATGTTGAAAGCCTCAAAGGATAAAGCAAAAAAAAAAAAAAAAACGGGTCATACACATGTCTTAAAATTGTTACCATGTCATAAATATGATTTTATTTTTCTAATCCATATCAAACAGTAAAATAATTGACAATATTTTTTTCACATATACCAAAGGGTTCGCTGTAACCATTACTAGACCTTGCGGTGATTTGCCACTTAGTTTTTATCTGGACAACAAAGGGTTGTCAACAAATGTGGCTATCCAGCTAATAGTTTTCTGCATCCCTAAAACCAGTACCAGGGAATGTACATGAGGCATGATGGGAATCAAGGCAGTGGGGTTCACACATACGTAGGATGAAAAACGGAGCGTCAAAATCAAGAGAAGCAGCAGGTATTTTGCTGTGGTATTTGCATCCACAGCAATCTCTGACATCTACAACAGTGCCAGTAGCACCAAATCTCCGCATAATGTTTGGCGGTATGCCTACAATTGAAGTAGAGGTATTGTGGACTTTCAGTAGAAAAGAAAACAATGTTCGTGAATTGTGTTCATTAGTTGTCAAAATATATTTTGTATTTGTGTTTTTTTTTTTTTTAGCTTTTTTCCTATATGTAAAGATTTTAAAAATTTGAAACATTTCTACTGGGAGAGGAAGTCATGGTTTATGTTAAAATAAAAATGTGGGTATGTTTTTCGCTACCCAGTTTTTCTTGTGTTTATTTATATGTTGGTCTTCACTTTTTATTTCAATTGGCATTAAAAAGTCTTAAAAAGTCTTCAATTTAACTTACCTTATGCTGTAGGAACTATCTCTAATAGTGAATAAAAAGTTCACTTTTAATTTTTATTTCAACTTTCACATAGAAGAGTGTTGTTGCTGTAAATTGAAAGCATTCAAATATGGAGCATTCACTGATCACAAAAGTATCCCACCAGCCAATCTCTGACCAGGCTGTTATCTTCAGTAGCAGATCTGTGCATTTCTGAATTTTGTTTGATTTCTCTATATGAAGTGAATACTTATGGGACCTAACTTCCCTTAACTGTTAACCAACATATAATATAAGTTCAGCATTCTATTAAGTCTCTAAGACACATTTTTGATGGTCTTAAATTAGAAATGTAAAATGCAATGATTCAATTCCAAGCAATACCGAAACTCATTACTATTTTCATTTTTTTACTGCAATCACTTAGCCATATTAGCAAAATATTTTGTATATGGGTAATATTTTATACAATGATATTTAAATATTCTTATTCAAAGTATTGGCTATTTTTATTACATATATTTACTTTATAACCATGTCGTGAGGACGTCATGAGTTTTTAATCTTTGATCCTTACAAATCAAAGTCATTCTGGATACAGAAAAGTAAGTTTCTTTGCAATATGGATCTTTCAGATTATTTAAGAAAGACTTTATATATTTTTTCACATTTTGTTTTTTTTTGCATTAAGTTTCATGACTGTTTTTCCCTCCCTTGGTATTGGTCTCTACTTGGTCTCGGATTAGGTGGTTGTGACTACAACACTAAATAACAGTTAGATGTTGCATGAAACCTTTTGGTCGAAATCTGTTAATCATTTTAAATAACTTTATAATGATACATCGTAATTTATCAACAGTTCATGTGAAAGTTGTGAGATCATTCGATCATAGACTGAGCATTTTAGAAAGTACTTGAATGTTTTTCGGCCTTTTATCTTATAAATCTGATTGTTTATGCATTAGTAACAAAACAAAAAGGTATTCCAGCATGATGTGCATGATTTTTTTTTGGCACTGCTTATTATGCTGGATGAGTCTGTGTGCAAACATGTGTGCGTGGGTTTGTGCCCACCTCACGTCATTGAGCTTGTGCATAACGTGGGCCAGTCACATCACTCATTTTCAGATGGCAAGAGTCACAGTATACTGTATGCTAATTGTTCACTGCTTAATATGCTACATCAATCAGTACTAATTATGACACTGTTTTAGCACTCTGCTTTGTTGCACTAAATGAGACCGAGTAACTGAGAGAGAGAAACAGATGGAAAACAGAGATGATGAGACACTTCAACAGAAAATACAAATACAAATGCAGGTGCCAATGTGCACTGAATTAGAAAATGAACAGTCTAAAAGGGGAGTTACATGGATTAAAGTTTCCCACCAGTGCAACGAATTTCCGTCAATTGGAAAATGAGGGGACAAAATAGATCCACTTGATTTTGTTGCGGCTCCATTTAGACTTTTTATTGAAGGTGTTAAACTGAGGCTGCTGTCAACCAGTGGAACCTGGAAGAGCCATAACCTTAGCCAGTCAGAAAGAGAGCTAGGGAGTTAGTCAGTTTGCCGGTGTTCTAAGATTTTGACGTTTGAAAGAAAATCCAAACAAGCCAAAGATGGAATGAATGAAGAGTTAAACACGAACTAGCAAGTCAAAATCTCCAGCGGATCAATAAGATGTGAGAACAGTTCCCTCAGTAAGTGTTTCTATCCCTCTCATAGTTTGATCAATAAGTGGTATTTCTCACTGTGGGCATATCATTTAACACTTGCTGTTGTTATCAGTGTAAATTAGCTTATAAATATATGCAACCGATCAGGGACCTCCTTGTGATTGGTCATCAAATCAGGCTAATTCAGTACAGACCCACCTTTTATTAAAGAAGTGATGAATGTATTGCCTGTTTATGGTGATGTTAAAAATAAATGGGGATGAGGAGAATGGGAAGATTGTTAGGGCAGGGTGCAAAAAGCTTAACCTGCCGGGGATGTGTTTGTGCATAAAATGCCACCAAAATCAGATAGAGACCCTGGAGTTAATGTAGCACAGGTGGGAGATGAGGGGACAGGAAGGGAGGGACATTAAACCTGTCAAGTCAACAAGTGAGTGAACTATGAACCAGCTTGTTTTGATAAAACTTTCACCAGTCACAGACTTTTGATTTAAAGAGTTCATTCAGTGTAGAATATTCCAGCCCAGGTACTTCTTAATATATTCTAGATATCATATATCTGAACTTCTTGCTCTAAAGAGCAAAAAAGTATTAAAGTGCTCCCTTTTTGTGTTTTGATGAATAAAAAAGGCTTCTAAAAGAAACTGAAGTTCATAAAATGAAGCCAAAATTCACTAAAGAAATTCTATCAAGACCATACAAAAGATTCAAAGCTACTCAAATGTTGATGGCATCTAAAGGTTTTAAGTCTTCTTTTTCTCACAGTGTTTGGAAGTTGTTCAATACTCTTTATCACCTTTATTTTTTTTGCTGTTTAGTACCAGTCCAGACCTCACATTTCTTCAGACTACTCTTAATTTATGTTTAACTTATTTGAAGTATACAGTATTCCTGCTGGATCCAGTAATACTATTTATTTGAAATATACAGTATTGCTGGATCAAGCAGGAGGTTCAATAAGATTTAAGCGGACAATGAAGAAATGTGCTGCTAAAAATATTGAAATTTGGTTTAGGGGCTTTTTTGTGACCAAAATATGTAAGGTTATTTCAAAAGCTGCTGGAACAAATGCCTTTCATGAGTGATTTCCTCGAGAGGGGCTTCCAATCTCGCTTCCAAAGCACCACTTGTTACGCTTAATTGTGGTAACACATTATGATGTGCTAAGCTATGAAAATATTAGTTCTCATGTTGAACAAACCTAAAAGTGCAAACACACAGGGAACACCATGCACACTCTCTAACACACATTTTAAAACTTCTTGACTGCAGTAAGTGACCCCTTGTTCGTTGCCAAGTGCCCAGGAATGGGTCCCTCTGGCTTGTGGGGCCTTTTAATGGACTCCTCGACAGTCCATTTCTATTGTGCGCTGAGAACAACCCTGGTGAATGCAGCAAATTAATCACATTTGGACCTGGATTGGCTGCCACTTTTCAATATGAGCCCCCTTGCAAAGGTGCAACAAGAAGGAGTAGTGGGGTCAGACGAGCACAAAATGGAAGACCGAGAGAAGAACGGGGGAACTTTTTAGTTTTGCTCTTGGTTAAAAGAGGAACAAGGCTGTCATTTTGTATTCTTACCCAACTGCTATTAGTACCAGCTGGCAGTCCTGCAGCATTAGTAATTGTAGAGTTTTGGGGTCTTTGTAAGTTTTGTGCTTGTTTCTTAGTGTGTGTCAAGACGTAGAGTATTATAGATCTTTTGTTGTTGCAAAGGTCAGCTTGTAGTGCCAGCTGGAGAGAGGCCTCCGAAGTTCTTTGGATATGGACATGTGTACAAAGAGACTTGAGAATGAATGGTGATAATGATTATTTAGTAGTGAAAAAGAAGAGATTTTCTTGTGAAGCTAACTTTTTGGTATATAAAAAAAGGCTTTTATTGAAAAATTTTTTAGAACCCATAGTAATGACATACAATAGGCTCCAAAATTCAAATTAATATTGTTTGCATTAAAACAATAACACAAGCTTTTTAATGGTTTTTAGTTAACTATTTTTTTTATAAAAAGAACATTGATGGTAGAATTCTTCACATCCCTGATAATCTAATCAGATTCTGCAATTGAATCTTTTTTTGTTTCTGATGTAAAAATTTGAGCAACAATGGGAAAGACAAGGTAACATAGACTTTTAATAATGCAGCAGTAGGTTTACTTCCATAAAGAAAACAATAGCTGCTTACATAAACTTCTACAGTCATATCAGAGATAAATATACATTTATTTTACCACCATTATCAGTGACAGATATATAAACTGAATTAAACAAATAGCTCAAACCTTACAGTAGAAAGTTCCTGTAAAGAATGGCATCTTTTGGGCACCTACTCTAGTCTCCTTAAGAACCGTTTTGCGCTTGTGTTCTGAGAGGGTTGCAAGTACCCGGTTTAATCCCCACAGTCCCAATCTGGGTTCCTGAGCAAAACCCTTCACCCCACATTGCTCCCCGGGCGCCACACAATGGCACTGGTGATGGGTTACATTTCTCCAAAGTGAGATCAATAGAATTCATTTATCAGCTGTTAGCTTAAAAGCAGTATGCTTCGACACAGTTTGCACGCAACTATCTTTTTTTCATTCATCAAATGCTCAAGAAGGAGACATTTGTGAGGAAGGCCTCTGCCGGATACAGGTCATCCAAAATGGGACATTTAATCACTTTTTCATAGGTGCTCAATTAATTGCTAACCTGACTCTGACTTACCACGTCAGAGCTTCGCAGCTGAGCAACACAACTTACAGCTGCAGAGCACAGGGTCCCTGTCTGTGGGGTATGTCATCACTCGAGTTGCCAATCTGTTGTCTCTTTCTGTTCTGCTCAAATCTGCGTAAGTCAGTGACACATAGTAGCCACAGACTGATAAAATTGTATGGCAGTATACATTGACATTGAATTATTGTTCAGCCCTGGTTGGGAAGGAACGGCGCAGTTGATTTAGCTTGATTCAATTTCCAATACAATGGAGTATATCTTAATGGGGGAATTAATTAACACAAATGTAACCAACTCTGTATATTTGGCTGTAATACATTAAGCATTTACTAGAGAATAAAAGGCTGTTGTAATGAAGTAAAACAACATTATTTGCTTTTAGGAGATGGATTATTGATGGAATCGGGGCAACACATGGTGACGAGAAGAAAGTAGGCTCAACAGTGAGTGAAACCCCATGGTTTACTGAGGCCTCTGCTCAGTATGCGTCCCCACAGTTGGGATGAGATTGGGGGCAGAGAAGGCCATTGTTCCTTCCTGTTCTTCTTTTTTTATTAAAAAAAGAGATATAGATAGAAGAGTGAAGAAAAAGAAGAAATGAGACAGAAAGAGGTTTAATGTGAAAGGGGGGGTTGGGATGACCTGTGACCCGCACAGACCTATAGACACCCGCCACAACTAGGGCTTTTGTTTGAGGATGGAACTCTCTGTGACCTCCTGCGTGTAAAATCGAACCCTTCAGGACCCTCCCCTTCCCCTTCAGAGCCACTCAAATGTGACAAGGTTAGGGTTCAGACACTGCCAGGGCAGTCAAGTAGAACTGGGAAGCGACATGCTGCATATGTTTACGGCGACGGGGGGCTGGTGCTTATGCTTTGCTGCATATGTGTTTATACGCTTCCAAGGGAGGTTGTTAAAAATATGTGGTCGTGTAACACAATATTCGGATGGGAGCTGAAGTTTGTAGAGTTATTTGGCTAATGCCGTCTTTTAAAATCATTTCAACACCCTTTCAGCCTTTTCAGATTTTTTTCTGTGTAGTTGTTGTAAAAACTAATTGAGTATTGTGGTTTAGTTTTTAACAACTGATTTTGATTCATATCTGCTAAAAATGAAGCAAATTGTAGTTTTGCATTTTCTCGACCTTGCTGATTGGTAATATCAGCAAATACTCTATCACATATAATCACACACACACATTTCCAGACAGTTTCTTCTTTATTTCTTTATCCCTTTTGACCTCACTTTATTCCCTATTTGGTCTTTAATCACTGGCATATCAGGGTTTATATTCATTGGATAGCCCTCACACTACTTCAAAATCACAGGAGCCTGACTGTTTCCATGTGTTGGGTTTTATTACGGGTTTCCGGCCACACTAATGTGAATTTTATCAGCTCTGCATGTGCGTATTGATGTTTGAAGGAAAAGATCATTTTCCCCCTTTTCTGTAAACGAAATACGTCTTGTCAAACTCACTGAGGCACAGTTTTAGAAGTTAGCTCTGGGATGTGTACTTTGCTTGCAAAAGTATTCACAACTTTTGAGCTTTTTCAAGTTTGTCATCTTACATTAAGACAAAGCAAATCAATGCAGTTCTGAAGGGATTTTAAACGATAGACCAACTCTTCATTTCTATTCAGCACCCTTCACTCCGAAACCAAAATAAAATCCATTGCAACTAATTACTATAAAAAGTCACATCATCAATTGTTTGTACTTTAATTAATTTTGAATACAGCTTTCATTTCAACACACTAGACACTTCAGAGAGAGTTGTGTAGAAGTTTAAACATAGGGGGAAAAAAAAAGAAAAAAAAAAAAAACTGTTCAGTCCAGTATTTTGAAAGTGGATAGTAGTCTAAAGCTAGAGCCACCTAAACATAGATCCCTGGCTTTAAAGGAGGGTGTGTTGAAAGGTGTATGCCAATGCACAATTGCTTTGATGGCAGCAAAAAGTTCAGGAAATACTTGTATTTAACATTGACAGTTAACCTGTTTGTTTCAATTAATTTTCATTACTATATTTTGGCTTATCACACAACAAAAGCTACATTGTCCTTAAAAAAAAAACAACAACAAAAAACAAAAAACTAACAGAAATAAAATTATACTTGGATTTTAAGATAAGAAAATTCAAAACACCCTCACAAAATAATATGTAAATAATTTAATGAATTGAACATTTAGCAACTACGAATGGCTGTGATTTTTTACCCAGACTAAAGACACAAAAGAATATTTGCACTTTTTGTTGCTAACATATCTGTGAAGATTCTCAGTCCTCTAGGTCATGGTCAAGCTTGTACTTTTTGTTGTTTAAATGTTCTTTAAAGTATTGCTTTTAAGCAAACTAGAACACACTAGAATTCTTGTAATTTAAATTAATTTTAATTTTAAAAACCGGTTTGGTTTTAAAGTAGTTTTGTCAGAAATCATCAAGAGCAACCTTAAAGTGGTCTAAAGAGCTACTTTTGGCACCAGCATCAGGTCCTTTTCATATAAGATCTTTAAAAATATACATTGAGGTTTGCAGTTATAACGTGACAAAATGGGGTGTGAATATTTCTTTTTAAGGCACCATATATACATGAGTTATATCCCTCTTATAAATACAGTTGCTTTCTGCAGCACCCCCACTCACCACATTCAAACTTGAGAATATTATCCTTTTGGGATAAAATGAATCACCACAGGATCACATACACCCACCATCAAATCCTTGGCACAGCATAGAGCAATATATATAAATTTCACACACCCAGTCTGTGACTATAAAACATATATTAACATTTTCCTATATATTGCAAGCTTTTCAAATGAGGATATACAGATGGTAAAACTTTCTGATGGATGTTGCTGATTTCTGTGGAGCATTAAAAGTTAAAGCTAAAGCAAGGGAGAGAAAGTTACAGAAACTAAAAGTGGAAAAACGTGAGGACCCTGGAAAGAAAAGCATGAAGACAAACAGCGAGGGGATCAAGAAAGGAATAGTTCAACATGGCTCTGTCAAACCATGTGTAATTACTAAACACCCCAAATTACATACCCTCATTTAGCTGTACCCTTTCATTTCCCACTATCCACATCTTTTCGCTCCTCCTTTTTGCTCCTGCTCTCTCTCCTGTCTTTTTTTCTCCTCTAATTTGGTCTTTTTTTCTTGATGTTTTCTCTTACTTCTACACCTGTTCATCTTTTGAGTTTCCTGTTGTACCTTTTCCAGGTTTCTTGGATGCGGTGTGTAATTATTGCTTAAGAAAGAAGAGAGTTGTGCATATGGTAAAACTGAAAAATCTGCCTGGATACATGCAAACTAAAATGTTTCTTTTTAGTTATTCCTGTTGAATGCATCAAGCGTTTTTAACATAAAAAATGTCTTTATTTTCTGGAATAAAATTTTCAGTTTTAGTCAGTTTTAATAATTTTTCAACTAAAAATGCTAAAGTACATCCATACTAAAAGTATTTCTGAAGTGGTCATCATTTTAATGAGGAATCTGGAAAGAGCAGGGATAGATTGATTTAAAAAATGATGGATATGTGGCTAAATTGATTGACGGACAAATCGATTGATGCAAAATTTAGACAATGAAAGGATAAAAGAAGCCTGAAAATGCAATGAAAGAAAAAAGTCTGAAAATGTAAATATTTTTTTTCCTCCCATTCTGTTTCCTTATTTTAAACTTTTCCAGACCTATGTAGTGCTGTGACATGGGTTCCATAATTTTTCAGGCTCAGTGTAAACCCTGCATTCAGTGTTACCAAGGAATCGAGTAAACAGCAGCTGGGGTGGAGCCCAAAAAGCAAACCAACCACATTAAACTGTCCAAAACACACTTGTTGACGCTGTTTTTAGAGTGAGGGTGTGGGTTGTTAGAAAGTTTATTGACATTAGACTGCTCACAGAAGTTAAACGTCATTTTATTCATCTCATCTTTCTTATGGGCATGATGGAGGCAGCATAGGTCTAAAACTGATTAATGGAATTCAGGGTTAGAATGCCCAATGCATGCATGTTTGCCGATTTTTCAGTGTGTGGTTTGATGAAGGTTATTTTATTAATCCACAATGATCATCCTTTACTGATTACAGCTGTTCCAGTTTGCTTGGCTTGGCACTAATAACGTGGGCTGACAGTAGAGAAGGAGCAAATCCATTAACCACAGGGTAAATGCTTGGCTAACAGGGCAAGTATCCAATTTCCCTCTCTTTCACTCACAACAATCTTGCAGTTTTCCTCTAAAGTGTAGTATACAGCCAATGGACTGATTGAGCCAAAGCCTCTCTCCAAATAAAGCACAAACTGAGGCCTCATGAATTGATCGAACTGTCAAAACTCCCAGATGTCGTAGGTTTGCAGTGGCAGCACACTGATGATGTCATAAACCTGCTCCTAGGCATCTAGATCATTGCTGACATTTTCATGGCTGACGGGGCTCCGAATAGGGTGAGCACCTCACTATGACTGAGAAATTCCATTACTGCTTTTGCAAGCCATAATTCAGAGAAGATGAAGTCTGGCTCATAAATGGCATACTGAATCTGGAGGACATCTTCTGTGCATGTCTGAGGAGGCGTGTATCATTCCCAATGAGAATGTTTGAGGTTTTCAGGGTCGAGGAGCATGCTTAGTTGGGCTCAGCGGTGATAATCGCTAGGTGCGGCCGCTGATTTATAGTCCCATCAGCAGCCACGGACACCATCAGCAGAAGTGATGTAGATGAGTGGAGGAGTAACGAGATGAGAAATGACAAGATCAACAAAGTGAAAGAGAAGCGGGCTGGGATCAATAGAAGAGAGTGGTGTCCATTTTGATAATGGACAGCGAATCATAAGTGAGGAGGGTCAGAGGCAGTTTCATTATCCACTCCATCATGATCTCTGCATCTATGTACATACATGCAGCTGCATGCATCAGCGCACCATCAGCTTGAACAAGTGGGCATTCTAATGTTGATGCGTGAAGTCCTCTTGTACTCACTAGTTGGTATAGACAGGTTGAGTCAGCTCCATTATCTCACCCATCAGCTCTTTTTTTCTCTCTTCCTGCAATGTTAAGTGAATTAGACGTGAAAGAGAAGAGAGACTGATTAGACAGCCAGTGTGAGAAGCTGACAGGACTCTAAAAGGAGCATTAGAGTAATGTATATCGAATGTTTGCAAAATTGAAACAATAATACTCGTGATCTGTGTGTCCAATGTGATTACCTTGCTCTATTACCAGAAAATTCATCATATACGTACAGCCTTTGCACAATTGGTTATTTTCTCCTTGAGTTTCAGAATCCATTTTCTGCTCTTTTTCCATCCATGCCTGCTTGCAAGTCGTTTTTGTGTTTAGGACCATATGCATGTGTTTTAATGGCAGGTTCAGTTTCCAAGTCTAATCTAAGAATGCCTATGCTCTCTAGTTTAATACCACATGTTCCAAACATTTTCTGTATTGCATTGTGATTTCGTGGAAGTTCAAACTTTCCCTTTCTTTGTTCTCTCTTTGTTTTGTTTCCTTTGTCTACATCTTGTAGAGATTTTATCTCAAGGGACTTCCTGGTAAAATAAAGGTAAAATAAAAAATAAAATAAATAAAATTGTAAAGTGATAGACCAATCCTACTTAATGCATGGCTAGAAAATGTTAAAGAAAATGAAAAAGGAAAGTTTGTTTGCTGACAAAAATCTAATAGGTTCGGTATGTCTATGTATTCTACCTGTTCATTTAGTAGTATAACAACTATTGAGTGTCACAATGCTTTGCATATCTGATAACAGATATTTTCACTATTCTGCTTAAAATCAGCTAAATTATACGAGTCTCTGCAAACATAATTTTTTAACTTCTTGCACAAAAAAAAAATTGCACATAGGTATGGTGTTCTATAATGCACAGATATGATTCGATCTAAGACATTTAGAGTTTTGGATTGATGTTCAGGTTTTCATTAGTGCTTCTCTGACCAGAGTCTTCATGTTGCATCTCCATGACATAATGCCTGCACTGCCATGTGTGAATTGTGAAGTACTTCACCAGTACTTGCCCTGTAAATAGTTTCCACCTGAACACTGCAGTTCTAACTAGTTGCCCAGTTACCAGAGGCCACTTTGCTATTTCCTTAATACAGATGGACTCACTCATTAGGTGATCTTTGTAGCCAACTAGTTGCATTTCATTTAGAAGTTTTAAGGCAAAGGGAGGTGAATGCATATAGACACTCTCTTAATGGGATTAAATAAGGAAAAAAATTAAGGGAATAGTTTACCAAGGTTCTAATCAGCAACTCTCTGTGCCTTTTCTGTCCCATTTATCCTCTTCCCCTGTCATCCATGCTTACCCCTGATGCATCTATTCACTGTTGCCTTTTCCCCTTTCTGCCTCTGAAAGGAAATAAGACTTAAATGGATGAGGTCACAGAAAGCTGTCAACACTACGATCATATGACTGCTACTGGCTCTGCTAACGGCAGAGGATGCTCTTCCAAAGGCAACTTTGTGTTTCCCATTCTCATGAGAGTCACAAGCTTAGAGGAAGATTAGGAAATTAATTTATTCCAAACAAGTGCAGACATACAGAGGGATGTAAAATGAGACAATCAGCTGCTCTGTATAAAGCATGCTAATATTATTGGATAAAACAACAATGAAACATAATTGAAACCTTCAGGTCTTAAAACTTAATTAAGCTGAGATAGAAACTCCCTGATCTGTGCTTGGATTACTGCAGCGTCTGCTCCTGTGTGTGGTCAGGGGTTGTTTTTTTTTCTTTTCTTTTTGTTATTATCTGAGTGGCTATTCAGCACAATCTAAGACATCAGAGAACTTGTGTGAGAAGGTGTTTATTTGATCCAATACCCACACCACAACCCTCCACCCCCTTTACACATATACAAAGTCATAGACGCTCTGAACGAACAGGACTTCCCCTTTTGCTCAGGAGGAGTGTAGTAGATGATTTCTATTTCTCTTGGCTCAGATACATCATACATCTCCAACATTGTGTCCACTGACAGGTAACATTACTCAGCCTGTTCAAACACAGGGCTTATCTGTTCTTTACATATATCTTGCTTTGGCGCTTATCTTGGTGTGATCATTTTCTGAAGATCCACATTCCCCACTACAGCTGTTTTGTTTGCAAACATGATTGAATAGTATGGGTGATTGTTTTGCAGGTAAGAGGCTAAGAAAATGTATTGTGTCATACGTCTTGCCATTATTCGATATTTCCGTATGCTTGTTAAATACTTTTGTATTTAAAGAGTTGGGCAGATTGGGGAACCAACATTTTAGGGTAGTTCAAAAGACAAAACTTCACATGTAAGGAACATTGAGAATTGTTTTGTACAAAGCACTGGATAATTAACTGTTATTATTCTTAAAGTAAGAAAAATATTTCAAAAGCATATTTGGAAATAAGGTCTAAGTATGATAGTCTTTTGATGGCAAAAGTAGGTGTTTCTAAAACGCCTAAATAAAATGCAGCATCCCACTAAAAGCTTATACTGTCTTAATTTAAACAGCTTTCATAAAAAATGTGTAGGTCATATGTTTTCTTAAAAACTCTATGCTGTATTTCAGGTTATGCATTTAACATTTAAGCTCACATTTATGCAAACACAAGTGTAGTGACAGCCATATCTAAAACAGGAAATTAATCAGTTGCCTCAAACAAAGATTTTATTTTTAAAACTTAAAGGCTTATCTACAATTAAACCTAAATGCATGTTTGACTTCAAATTTACAGATGGTAGATAGCTACATTTTTTATCTCACCAAAACATACTCTTCCATCTTTTTAAAACAGTATAGTTTGTATTAGACAGGTAGACTGGGTGATCATTACCCCTACTGCTCCCCCTTCGTGTCAACAACAAACGTCCATTTTCTACAACTAGAATAACTGTAATTTTCTTTGTCTAAAATCTCCACAAAAGTCATTTTTTAAGATGTTCAATTTGTCCTCCTCTGCCCTCAGATCATATTAAAAAGAAGTACTGAGACTTTTTGTGTCACCTTGTTAAATGTCAGGGCTCTGTCTGTCTAAGAATGCAGCACTTACCTTCAAGACTGAGAAAAAAATAGCAAATATAGTTAATAATAAGTTGAAACTCCAAAAGTGATTTGATTCTTGAAATGGGTGTTTGTCTGAGGGGTGTTGCCATATTGCGACGTCATCAGCAGGGGCAGGGCCCCGAGCAGATCTGGTACCTACAAAGGCACTCCTATCGTTAAATTAACTATTTCTTTTGTGAATTGTTGTTTCCACTATGGCCACACATTTGATCAAGAGAAGGGAATGCAGAGTTAAAGGAACAAATAGTACAAATACACTATAAATGAATCCTCTCCTTCAAAACATTCATGTCATGTGTTTTTCCTTCCAAACCTAGAAATATAGTCCAGAAATAATTTACCTTCTCGTTCAGCTGAGTATTCCCAGGGTTGCCAAAACAGAGAGCAGCATTTGGTATTTTCTCCTGGAAGTCAGCAGGAGAAGTGGAAAAGAAATGCTAATAAATGAAGGTAGGCCCCCCTCAAATCTTGATTGATCCTTTGCACCCTGCAGATATCATAGCTCTATGACATCCTTAAAGATCTTTCCATTGCCATCATCTAAGTTATCTCTTGTTTTCTAAATTACTAGCGAGTGAATAAAGCGAGGGGAAACTTGAGTAATGTAAATGTCAATTCTGAGTATTTGCTGTTTTGTCTTCTTTTACTGCCAGGGTGCCAGGGTAACTGTGCAGTTAACACAGTCATTTCTCTAATAGCAGTATCTACCAAATCATCTTGCTTGTATTTGAATGTAATCTTGTGTGCAATGTAAAAAAAACTCTGAGATCTATGTTAATTCCTTGGCTGAATCCGTCACAGGTCTCTTAATTTTAACAGGAAGTTGTAAAACAACATTTCTAATGCCACTTTGTTAGTGCTATTACAATTAAATGCAGAGAAAAAAATCTAAATAGAAGAGCCAAATTGTGAAATGCACAAAAACAAAAACAAACACTCTTAAAGAGGAAGGTTTAGACAAACAACCTATCTTTAATGGCTTTTCCCACATCATGTGACTAAAATGACTCCCTGCAAGATTCTAAAACTCCTTATGTCACCTTTGGGTTCACATACAGCTGCCTTAGGCTTTTGCTGTTTATATGGGGACTGTGTAGGCTGATAGCTAACAGCATGTGTGTTTTTGAGTGCACAGAGCAGATGAGGTGCATCTGCTTTTTAATGTCTCTCTGTCTTCTAAAGACTCTACACACACTGACAGTCTCTCTGTCTGTATGGTTATAGATGCCTTGGTGTGTGGTGCCTGCAAGCTGTCATTAGGAAGCCATTAGAAGCATTCAGGCAGAAGGACAAAACGAAGTAGAACAGAGCATGAGATAAAATATGCAACTGTGCTCATCTTGGAGAGGCTTCACTGGATTCTTCCTGTCTACTTTATCTTCCTAGCCTTTGGCAGAATCAAGGTGCTTGGCTAAGATCCACTATACTTCCTCCAGTCATCTCAGGTGCCTTAGAGCTGGTCTCAAACAGAGGAAATATATAGAAAATAGGTATGGGCCAGTCATTGGTAAGAGGGTCTTCTAGTATTTTTCTCAAAATTTAAGGCTTCAAACATTTTTTCACCTTTCAAAATTATTTTCCTTTGTTTTAAAGTCATCCTAATGAGATGCTAAAAGTAGCAACACAGAGCCTGGAGTTTTATATTGCTTTATAGACCACAGACTAATGGGAGCATTTTAATAGCCAAAGGAAAAATAACTTATTTTCTGTTTTAAATGAAAAAAATATTTTCCAACGCTGTAAAAGTCTCATACTTTACCAACCCACGCCTAGGAGGATCATCAGTTTAAGGCAGAAAACGTGTAACAGGTCATATCATCTAATTGAAAAGTTATGGAAGTGTTAAAATTCTATGACATATACTTCCTACGGTTTAAAGCCCTTTTAATGACACCCAAGACGAATGCCACATTAAAGCAATAGTGCCCCTCCCACATGTGTTGACGCACAGTAGAGGTCAGCTCTTTCAAAGAAGCCAACAGCATTTTCCTTCACTTACCAGACAGTCTCAGCAGTTAGCCAAGGAGAACCATCTTATTCAACGCATTTATATATTTTCTGATGAAATTTTTTTCAGAAACATGGTGAAACTCAAATCATGTTACCTTATACTGAAGGTCATTATACTGTGTGAATCTAATTAACCAAAAAAAGTGAAGACTTTTGCACAGAGGTGGCAGTTAAAATAAAGGGGAGTCTTTTATTTTGTAGCTTCAAATTGTACAATGTGAATCAGATTGGATTATCTTGTTCCTTTCTCTTGCATGTCCCACTTCATTTTTTTTAGAGTCTTCTTAAGGAATACTGTAATTTCATCTTATCTCTTATCTTCCTTTTTATTGGATTGTCTAAAAATAATAAATATAGTATTTGGATGATAAACAAATGGAGGAAAGCAAAGAGAAACCAAGGGAACAGAAAGCGAAAGAGAGAGGTAAATAAAAGCTTGCTGAATAGCTGCTAAAAGCATGGCCACGCGGTCTCCTAGCAACCAGAACCAGCTATGCATCTTATCCTCGGTTTGATTTCCTTTAAAAGACTCAAAATAGCAAAAATACCACTTTGATTCTGAGATGTCCGCTGCATTGATGATTTGTATGGACCTGCAAAAGATCAACAGCAGAGGAATAGAAGTCACCTTGGTCTACAATGATTCAAAGGAAAGGAGGTGTGGAGAATAAAGAAGAAAAATGGAGATGGATTGTTTATTGCAAAATGACTAATAAAATACCAAGCATAAAAGTGAAGAGAAGGTTTGACCGAAACTAGTACACACCCTACTGTGAGAGAGGAGTTGGACCTGTCTTTGGATGATGATGTGAGGGCTGAGGCACAACAAAGGAATGCAAACACAACAATTAATCACAGCTGACGTCTTGGAACACAGAGCCGATGAGCAAAGGGTGGAGATGGGACAGGGAATAAGAATTAATTTGTGATCTGGAGGATCTTTCTGTGATGAAGCAACAGTTACCAAAAGCAATATATGGAGGTAGATAGATCAATGTCTGAGTAAGCTGGAAAAAATGCAGAAAGTAGAGATAAAAAGTAAGGTATTAAGATACAGTAGATGACCAACAATACAATGAGATTCTAGCTCTAAAGATAGGTGAGATATAAGTTTTACCTATAGTTGTGCAGAAGCAGAGGTGGGTTAAAACAGTGGTGCTGCTGTGGCCTCACTCTAAAGCCAGGCATACACTGTGCGATATTTTCAATCATTGCACTCAGCTACAACTTAAACTGTATGATGAAACCTCAGAGTTTAAAGTTCACAGCTCACGATGCATGTTCTCAAACTGTGTGAACTGACGCCCTGATGCGATCTACATGCTCACATGGCATGTCCAAAAACCACACATCGGACTCAGTGCCGAGAGATGGCGCTGGTTGGACTCGTCAATCTGGAATAAAAACTCCCTTGTTTGCACATGCGCAGTGTTCGAGGTTCTGCTAAATCAGCTTGTAGCTCTGCTTCAACAGCAGGGTTTGTCCACGAACACCTCACCACATGTTTGATTTTCTCCCGACCTTATGATTCCTGATCGGGAGGTGGTCGTGAGAGGATGGTCGCCCCTCGTTAACCCCTATACATCACATGACGCACGACGTACAATCAGGCTGAAAATCGGCCCGATCAAATAAAATCTCGCATGACTAGAGAATCAGCCCGAAAAGGGCAAAAAATCGTATAATGTATGCCCGGCTTAAAACAACTATTATCAATCTGTTACCAGCTAGAAAGTTTGCTCCTGCCATGTTAACAAAGCTGCAGCATGTCTGGCTAGCATTATTAGGATAAATAGGTATGTGTGCATCTGTGCAGTTTGTATTTCTGATTAAGTAGCAATCCTTTGTATGTAATCCATCTGCAGAGCGTTTGGGCTTTACTATAGCCGCTTGTGCGCTGCCACAAGAATAATAGAGTTTGGTTGGGATGCAACGAGCTAAAAGATCAAAGCAAAAGCCAATCTGTATATATTATTAAGCTTTGGCATAATCACTACACATTTAAGAGTTCAACTCTTCCAGTAAAGGGGAGTAGTTTAGACAAGTGAAAAGCTGTTTCCTGAAATTACGATAGATAATATGATCAGAAATATACAGTAAATTGCAATTAATCACCGCAAAGGATAGTTTGCAGAAATAAAGTGTCAGAAGTGTTTGGCAAATACAACCCAGTATCAACTACACTAAGAAATGATACATCATCACTTAACAACCTTGCAGACAGAATGTTAATGAAGACGCTGAGGGCTGTTGGCTTAGGAGATATGCAGACAAGGAGCAAGAGAAGTGGATGAAAGAGAGGGAGATTAGATCATATCTTAGAACTGACTTGGTGGTGCCGCTTTTGACTTAAGATGATCAACTCCACTACAAACATACACCTGGTCCAAAATACAGTGCCTTGCAAAAGTATGTATACTCTGTGAATTTTGTCACCTTAACACTGTATTCGTCGTGATTTTATATATCAAAGGTATAGTGAAGGATGTTCTTTTTCCGAGTGGGTAATCAAAATAAGTGGCCCTCCTAAATGTCAATCATTCTGGTGATATGTTTGCGTAAGGCCGTCCTACGTGCTCTTCCCCATTTTCCCTTACCAGTGGTGAGTCTGACATAGTGGAGAAATTGCAAATCTTCTTTTGGAAAGTAAGCTTGTATGAGTGATGCATGGATGAGGAGAAATGGGCTTGTGCATGCTTTTGCAGGCGTTTAATAGATGTTACCTCAAGGAAATGGGTACAGGGTTGTGCATGTGAATTTATCTTTTAAAGTGGAGAGGGCGGGTCTTTTAAAAATATACCTTTAAACCAAAAAGTAGTGCAATGTAATTAATTTGAAGTAAAAGCTGCACACAATTAAAGTTAGGTAACATTAAAATATATCAATTTGTATTAAATAAATACTGCTGCCTTGGGAAGTCCCTGAATGAGTAAGATGCTTAATCAAAGGAATCATTCAGGCATCTGAATGTACAGTAAAAGTACCTACATGTGCTTTATTAGATCCGATGGATGCCTGAATTGTTTTTTCTTTTTTTTTAAATTAGGCATATTAAAACTGAGATTTTACCCCTTCAGTTATAAAATATAAGCACCACACATCTCCCTTAGTACACTGTCTTTTTGGTGAAACGTAGTGATCATAACATGCCGAGATTATGGTTTTCTTTAACTGAGATACTGGTAGGAATAAATGGGCATTTTGATGTAGCAATCCAAAGGGATCCTCTGTGGAAAAAGTGTTAATTTTATCACTTATCTCTTTATTTTTTAATTTTTTATTCACTTTACAGCATGAAGACTTTATGAAAGGAGTATTAAAAAACATTTCTTAAGGTACTCTGAAGGTGCTATTATTATTACTGCTTTATGTCAGAATAAAAAAGGATTTCTGCTCTACAAAGATACCTGCCTTCAACTAATGAATACTGGGCATAAAAAGCATAAACCTTAGAGAAAAATTAGCGTTTTCTCTAACATGACAGATGGACATTTTTAGATGAATACTTGTGCAATTCCTTACAACCTGTTTGTCATAAAGGCATGCATACTGATATTATTTGTTTCCATCTAGAAAACTTAACATTTAGGCTTGTCTTTGTCCTGGTGTTGTATAAGCCAACATAAAATCACACTGACAGAGCGAAACTGCTGCTTTTTAGCTAGTAACTTTATTACTTTGTTTTAAGCACATAAGTGGTGTAGCCATAATAGGAGTTAGAGTATAATATCACAGCACTTCAATATATAATAGTTCTAGTTTAATTTAACCATCATCTGTGTTGAGGATGGTCAATTGAAAAAGCTTTGATATGCGATAAAAGTACACCCTGAACTGGTCACTACTCAAATGATACAGTATATTCAAAGTAATGAATTTAATATTCTCTAAAGTGCTGCCAGATTCCTGATCTTATGTCTCCTCCTCCACTTCATAATCAAACATGTTTGGTATATCTGTAGCACCACGACAGAAGTTGTTGAGGCCATCCTGTTCATGTGTACAAAATTCAAACACATAAGCTAAGGGGGATGACATATTGCTTTGTTAGCCTTTCACACGATGGGTAGGGCTTGTTCTCTGTAAGCTAACATAGGTTTGAAGATGAGAGCTGTGTAAATTCCAATGTAACCACCATCCTGTCATTCTTGATCCTTGTTTACAGTAAACACCCTCATGTCAATCATTTTATTTCCTGCTTCACTCTCTGTGCTGTGACTCCATGACAGAGGGTTGCCTGAGGCCAGTTTCATATTTGATGTTGAAGCCTGCACCCACATGTAGGAACATTAGTAGAGGCACACAAACGCATCAACCTGACCTGCATTTTCACAAACAATACATCATATAGGTTTTGGTTGTTAACCCGATAGGTGAACATCCTATTTCATGTACTTAAATCAAAATTGGAAGACATACAAATTGTGTCATTTTTTACATAGTATATTCTTTGCTTCTACACCTAATCTGTGACCCTGGGGCCACAGACGACCACCTTCCTGTTCTACCATGCTACAAGGTATCAACTTATGCCCCATTTAGTTTCATTGTGTGTCTGGGTTTTTTTCAAGTTATTGCTGGTGGGTCTAGGGAGTGTAAAGCAGTTTTCTGACAGGTAGATCTAGCATGCTGGAGGGCATGGCAAAGAAGGTAGGCATTGTTCGACCAGGTGTGTACAGAGTACTGAGCCAGGGACCGCAAAGAAAAAAAAAAATCAATGGGAAAACAGACGAACGTGCATGAGCAGTAAAACAAATGTGACACGTTTGCCTGTGCTACATGCTGCTCTTCGGGCAGCAGCAGGACGGTTGATCCAGCATAATGATGAACCATGATGGATCAACACAGTAGCTGCTTGGGGATGCTTGTGCTAGTACCCGAGCAAAGTGAGGGGTGGGGGGTCATCCTCCGGCTGTGAGTGGACATGGTGCCAAGATGGAAAGAGGACACTTGGAGCACTTGTTTATTTATTCCGTCCCATATGCTGTATCCTCTGCAATGCTACAATGAGTCAGCTCAATGAAGCATAGGGCAAATGCTGTATAATTCTTTGAGGATGGGAGATTTTTCAGCTTCAAGTGTGGTTCGCTCAAACTTTCTGAAGAGCAAGAAAGAGAAGTTTGTAGATCTATGAAAAGCCTTCTGATTCTCTGTATTTCAATAAAGATATTATTATGCTCTAAGTGCATTGAATGTTTTAGCAATCATGCTGAATGTGGAGGAGCACTAACAGGGCACATCTCCATGAACATGGAACTCAAAGTAATCTAGAGTGGTGGCAGCACAATTGTACAGTATGCTTTTCTTTAGTTTTAACAAGGAGGTGGCCAGAGGTGGCTGTATAAAGACTCTATTTTGCAGGAAGGCAATGACCTATGCAATTAAATTATTTTAAATAAGGTATAATCATGTTTCACAATGGCGCAGTCATAGTCTACAATTGAATGAAATTGAGATTCCATTTTATACAGAAGAATTAAAACAAGGTCTGAAGAGGGTTCTTCCAGTCTGGTCCTCGAGGTCCAGTGTCCTGTACCTTTTAGATTTGGCTCTGCTTCAACACACCTAAGTCAAATATTCAGGTTATTAGCAGGACTGAGGAACTTGTCTGCATACTGAGGAGGTAATTCAGCTATTTTATTCAGGTAAGTGGAAGCAGAGTCACATCTAAATGATGCAGAACAAAGAACTTTGAGGACCAGAAATGTGAAACCCAAGCCTTAAAGGCAGTAGATGCATTACTGTAATTGCAGTGATTTTTCACAAACTCTTTACTTAGAAATGCACACTATTGTATTGTCAGATTATCTTAGAGTGTAAAACTGAGACAAAACAGACAAATAAAATAACACAAACCAACCCCTGCTATCACACTATGATTTTTATCTGATCCAGTTTCACAACAGATAATTAATGTGGTAACAGACGTGAGTTATACCTTTTGGAACAAAGAAAGTCTGTATTAAACTGCCAGACTTAGACTGTGTCTGCTACAACTATGTTTTCTAAAGCTGTCTGTGTGACGGTTTGTTTTTCCATCCACACATGTTCACACATGAGCCACATTTTCATCTGGTAATCTGTGTGTGTGGCCCTGAAGGAGTCTTTCAATCAACTTGAGAAACTGTAACAATGCCATTACATTAATAAATGCCCTGTGCTTTGTTTGTTTATACCATATGGAGAGTTCAGAGCCAGAAGGGTAAAAGAAAGTTTTGACTCATTTGCGTCGCAAATGGTTTTGACCTTGACAGAATGCTAATACTTATTACTGCTGGTAGACATTTTGCAAACACATTAGTATGTGCACCAAGGACCATGAGGGGTAAGGGTAGGGGTGTGTCGGTGTGAGAGAAACAGGTTGGATACAGGCCTAAATGAGAACCTTGAAATAGCCCATACTCAAGAAAAAAAGGCAGATAGCTTTCAGTCCACCTGTATGTTGTGAGTTTTGAATATAGATTTTTGCATTCATTTCATTTGTTTATCTGTCGAAATGTTATAAATTAGCCACAGCTTTCATAACTTTTAAAGGTTCTCCCTACTTTGCATGCATTTTGCATTGTGATCGCCTTTTAGGTCTTTCAATTTTTTTTGACACATCACTGTTCAATATGTTAGTCACTTTTTCTGTAGTCACCTATGCTTAATTGAAAGTATTAACTTTACATTTTGGGTCTATATTACACAAAATGTTATTTACACGTTCTTTGTTTGAGGTTATAAAGCTGGATCTGTTTGTCTCATACAGTATTTGAGATAACAGTTAAATTGGTGCTGTAGAAATAAATTAAAATCTTTTATTTTTTTAACCATAATTTCTCTGAAATCATATGATAGTAAATACCTACAATTTAAGTCCACAAAATTCATATGTTTCTCTGTCTTACAATGTTTATTGTGATGGGTGCATGTTGCTAAAATGCTAGGCTAATGCTGGCAAAAACATAAACTGTATTGCCAAATGTATTCACTCACCTGCTTTGACTTGCACATGATCTCAAGTGACAGTCCATTCCTGATTTATAGGGACTCAATAAGACAAGTTCCACCCTTTGTAGCTTGAACAGCTTCATTTGTTCTGGGAAGGCTATCACAAGCTTTAGGAGTGTGTTTATGGGAGTTTTTGACCATTCCTCCAGACGTGCATTTGTGAGGTCAGACTCTGATGCTGGACTAGATGGTCTGGTTGTCAGTCTCTGATGTATTAATCTCAAAGGTGTTATTGGGTTTTGGTCAGAAGTCTATGCGAACCTTGCTTTTTGATCTGGTGCACAGTCATGTTGAAAAAGAAAGGGGCCAGTTTCAGACTGTTCCCACAAAATTGGGAGCATGGATTTGTCAAAAAATTTCTTGGTATGGTATGAAGCATTCAGAGATCCTTTCCTTTAATTCAGAGATCCTTTCACTGGAACTAATGGGCCAAGCCCTGCAGCTGAAGAATAACCCCACTTAATAATTCCCCTTCCCAACCTTTAAACATGGCACAATGTAGTCGGAACTGCCAAACCCAAAGTCGTCCATTAGATTTCCAGATAGAGAAGTTTGATTTGTCACTCCAGAGAAACTGATTCCTCTAGAGTTCTCTAGAGTCTAGTGGCAGTCTGCTTTACACCACTTCATCTAATGCTTTGCATTGCAACTGCTTATGTATGGCTTGCATACAGCAGCTTGACCATGGGGACCTATTCCATTAAGCTTTCTGCACACTCTTCTTGAGCTAATCTGAAGTTTGGAGGAATTTAGGGATTGACTCTGCAGAAAGTTGGCGACATCTTACAATTATGCACTTATGTGGCCTACCACTTCATGGCAGAGTTGCTGTCATTCCCTAAGACTTCCATTTTCTGATGATTCAGCTGACAGTTGACTTCGGAATATTTAGGAATGAAGAAGGGGATGTCTAGGCGGACAGAGGGAGAAAAACATTTCAAATCAAATTGTGAACCAGGAATGAAGAGGTATCCAGTATAATATTTTTTTTCATGCTAGATTATGAAAGACATTTATGATATAATATTTATCATGTTAGATTATGAAAGACATAATATTTAAGAAGTCCATGATATGTTTGATAAAAACAGAATAATGTGCAAGATTTTGCAACTGGTGCACAAGAAAATAAGCAAGAACCTAAATGGATGTCATTGAGATTGAACGCATACATTTGCATAGTGTACACAGCATGATGTTAATCAAGTGACAGTCTGTTTTCATTGTTGTTTTTGGCAGCTATTCTAGTGTTAGACAAAATCATGTCCTCTAGATGAAATGCTTATTAGATTTAGTCACAGTTAAGCCATTTCTTATTTAGTCAAGTTGTAGTTGAACTTGGTTTAGTTTTTGTCAGCTTCTGGATTTTTCTTTTTTGTGTATTTTCTATTTGTGTACAAAGAACACCTCCTACAGATGTCAACATCCTATAGAAGTCAACAGAAAACATATTTATTATATGTCAGCATGTGTTGAAACACATCAGCGTGACAAAATAATCGTTTATTAATTACTTGACTAGTTTACTCAGTTTACAATGCGCGAAAAATTTATATATTTTACATACACACACACACACACACACACACACACACATATATATATATATATATATATATATATATATATATATAACTTAGAGCAACAGGCTATTACATCAGTGCACATTTAATCAGTTGAAAATCTCTTTGACTTTATTATTTTTTGTTTATACATTTCTTGTCTCAATCAGTTTCCCTTTTACTGACTCCTTAGTTCTTTTCTTCATAGTTCCTTCATGATCATCACTTACACATGTCTAAACCTATTAGACAAATACTCTGAAGCCTGCGACTCAGTGTTCACAAGTCACAATGATATATTACCACCAACCACTCATAATTAGCTCTAAAATATCGACTAAAGTACACCCATCAAATCTAACCATTGCTGCTTTGATCATGACAAGGATGTACCCAGTACAACAATCATGAATAGATCCACACAAACACCATCACGGGACATTTTTCCACATGCAACAAGCTAATTTGCCACTCTTCTGTTTCTGTTACCAAGACAGTTGCTGCTGTTTCGTAACATGCTATGCCTGGTTATCTTTATAGCAGTCTACAAACAATATGATTTTCTCAATCATGGATGCTGATATCAGAGACGGCTACAGCAAGGTACAGGTCATCTAAAATTGGGACTGCTTTAGAAATTGAAACCATATTCTTATAGCTTTTAGCCTAAAGCTACTAGACTACAGGGGTTTTTCTTTAGAAAAAATTTAATTCCTTCTCTGATTCTTGTTGTGAGTTTAAGCAATGCTTGCAAGTATTTTGTAAAAGACCTCACACATAGTTGGCATCTCAAACCTAGTTCTTAGGCTGTTAGGAAACAGTTTTTGGTTCTGCAAAGATCTGTTTCTGAAAACCATGGCAAGACAAAATAATTTCCCAGTGTTTAAATTAAATTATTCTCTGGCCCATGACAATCTGATATGCACACCAGTTTTGAAGAGAGAGCCATTACCATAAAAGAGAATAGAATAGAATACAGAGATGATATGTTGTCCACTTCATACGGGAGGCGCAGAGTGGAACCAAATTTTCTGTATTCATCTGCGCTTGTTGAATTAAGCATGTTTGAGAGCAAGCTTGATACTCCACATATGTGTATCTAATGAACAGTAATTTCATTTAGAAATTGGTTAGATGGGCAGTGCAGTCAGGCATTTCATTTCAAAACTCCATCCCCCCAGGTGACATACGCATCTACGTATACACCCCCTCACACCCACACACACAAAGCTCTGGGACTCTCAACGCATAAAAAATAAATGTCTCTTGGCTGCTATCTAGCTATCTAATTATTCCTTTTTTCATTAAATGGGTAAATCAGATTCTAATTAGCTCAGCTGTCATTCACTGGCCAGAGAATTGGTGATGTGAACATGTAGGTGGGTAACACTGAAAGCGTGGAGGTGTGTGTGTTTGTGTGTGTTTCTAATAGCATATGCTCTCGTCTCTTTCCCCAGGGCGAGGTAGAGGTCTCTGGTAATTACTTTTGTTGCACCAGGAAAGAATGCTAGTAAGGAGCAGGCAGGAAACCAACAAGAACCAATCAGGTGGTAGACCTTTGTTTAGAGCTTCATTAGAAATTTAAACACTGGGACTGTGATAGATGGAAATAAGTTCCTGAAAATAAAACTTTGCAATTTGTCTATCCCAAATATATGCTTGGCATTCATTGTTTTCAGACTTTGAATGGTCTTTAATGGGGGATTTAATGATAGTTAAGGTGGGGGGCTCTATTGACTTCCTGGCTTTTTAGTCATCTATTACAAAATAAGAACAATTTTCTTCCTCTATCAGATTCAAAACACTATAGGACATGAGGTTTGTTTTGATTAAGTGAACTAGAAATTTGTGGTATGCATTTTCACAATCAGTTTCCTAAATGTGTTTATGCTAATTATATCCACAGATGTCGAGAGCAAATCCTCTACTCCAAGAGTATTGCTACTTTAGTGAGCCGTGGACACTGATTTTTCACAGCTGAAATCTCGGTACAGCAGATAACATTAGTCTTTTCAGAGAAGAAAGGCAATGCAGTTTTAACATTGGTTAAAAGTGAAAAAAAAAATTATTTCACCTCCCTCCCTACTTAACTTAAGGTTGTACATTTTTTTGCACTTATTTCCCCCTAAACTGAGTAACAATGGCTTTTTTTATTGTATTTTTAGAAATCTAATGGCTTTTATTTTGGAAGTAGTTGACTTTAAAAGGGGTAGAGGATGGGAAAATATGCCCTGGAATGACTCAAAGCCCAGCGATCTAGAGATACCACCATGCCCCAAAATTATTTTTGAATTTTATATAGTTTTGGGTTTGCGAACTGTGCCACAGGTACATTATAGGAAAAGTTTGGTCAGCAAGGAATAATCAATGGACCATAATTTATACCTAAAAACTACTACTTTCAGGGTGATTTAATGAATTTAGCGTTAATCAGTGAAAAAATAAAAGCAATAATTTTCGTTGTGATCACTGATTCATGATCCACCATGGACGGGTTCGTTGTCGGATTGCCAACTTGAAGAGGGAGGATTTGCCATCGAACTTCTGGCCAGACAAAAAACAAGTTATGTATAGCCAACATGTCGAAGAAGAATGTTTCCAAGATGACTTGGATAATAGCGCTTTGTGACAAACAGCAGCTACAGTATTGGTACTTTCTCAACAGCAGATACCGCACCGTGACGTCACAAACAGGTAGGTGGCAGTAGTGTTCTTTGACAAACATGGATGTCTCCAGTAAAGCACATTCAAATGAAATAACTCTTAATTAAAACATTTATCATTTAATGAACAGTATGTAATAATTTCATATTTAAAGTAATTTTTTGAAGTTTAAATTCTGAATATGACCAGACTTTTCCTTTAACATACAAATGATAATAATTGAACATCCCCTTTGTGAGCAGTGGGCTGCCATTGTGTGGGTCCCGGGGAGCAGTGTGGGGATAGGGGTCTTGCTCAGGGACCCAGAGTGTAGGCTGTGGGGATTCTTCTCAAAGCACAAGCGCACTGCTCTAACTACTAGGCTAACACTCCCCCATTCAACATCAACTCTAGTCAATTATAGACAGTTTAATTATTATATACTCACTTATATTCATATTAGATGCAAGAAAATTAAGCTTAGTTCATTGGATTTATTTTTACCATTGAAAACAGGAGTATCAATCAGTCTTATTCTATAATCTAAAGTTAACCAAAATCCTGAACTGCAGTACCATCACAAAACTGTACTTACTGTGTTGTTCATAGTAGATCTCAGAAGTACCAAGCCTTAATACGGACCATTTTCTGGGGCTTGTTTCTACCCTTTAAATCCAATTTAGCATTCTTTCCTGCAATGAAGACAGTAGCTGTAGAAAGATAAGTCTAAAAATCTCCATGATTCATTAAAAGCTGTCAATGTACTTCCCTGTCGTTTCAAATTCCAATCCCAACCTTGGATCTTTCACTCTGGGGACCTTTGAAGACAGTTTTTAGAAACTTTTCTTTCATGCAGGATTTTTGCATTTTACAGCTGCTTGTTCTGTGTTTTAATTGATGCAAAAAAAAAAGAAAAGAAAAAGAAAGAAAGAGTTTTAGTGTATGTACAGGCATTTCCCCAATTTATTCCCAAAAGACTGCATAATTCTAAACTGTGTCTGAGATTTGGTTTTGGTCTAACGGTGAACAAAAACATTCCTGCATATGTTCAGCACCCCACCCACCCCCCACCCCTTGTCCTCTCTCCCTCCTTCACTTTCTTTTCTTTTTTCAGACAGAAATATATACATATAAACCCTTCATTGTGCTTTACTGGTGGATTAGCATTTCACAAAGGTCTGAGACCAATGTGAATATTCTTCCCATTTTTGTTGCTACATATACAATATTAGTTTAAATGGTGAAGAACAAGTAGAATAGAGGCAGTATTGAGCTAACAATACTAAGAGCACTTTATGCTTTCAAATTAGGTCTTTCAACTTTATGATAGAATAGAACTTTAAGGTAGAAAATATTTATAATACAACTTACTATCAACTGGCATAATATTTTCCCCTTATCTCCTCAACCACAAAGTTTAGTTGTGTGCCATAAAAAAGAACCCTAAATTATTGACTTATATAGATGTAATTCAGTAATAACCCCAACACCTAAAACACCATCATGCATGGACCTGATATTTAGTAATTGTCTGTGTTCTATGCTGTACTCGGTTATGAGTAATCAGATTAATCATGAATAATCGATTATTGAAATAATCATCAACTAATTAAGTAATTGTTTAATCGTAATCTGGACAATACAGACTCTTAAAAATGCCTTTAGCTGACAGAGCAATCCACTTAGAACATTAATTATTTAAGTATTAAATTGTTAAAAAGAATAAAAATTTTGCATTTAGGATAAAAAAGTCAAACTTTTTCTTTTGTCAATATACTCTATTCAGAACTCCACAAGTGGAAAAAGTTACTTTCACCTGGTTTAATTCTGTAAAAAATCTTCTTCAAGGAACCTTTTGCTATCCGATTCATTTATAAAATATTCAACAGATTAGCAAAATAATCATTAGTTGAAGCCCTAGTTATTTACTTTTACATCTATAAATGAATTTAGAGTTTTAAGAGAGGGCTGAGTACAAATGTATTTCAAACATCTTTGGGATGGTGTATTTTTCTTTTGCTTCAAGTTTAGACATGATTTTGTGTTTGTCTAACTTTTCAAATGCACATAAATTACATTGACTTTGTTTAAAACGTGCCAAAAGGTTAGTATAGCATGGCACTCTCTGGTTATTGTTTCCTCAGGTTGAAATATTGGTCCAGCTGTTTCATCATTACTTCTGCATCTATTGATTTATTTAGGGTAGAATATACAGTTAAAAAGAACATGTAATGCAGATTTTAAATCATTGGTATTGAAAAAACAAATTAAAATAAATCACTTTCCTACTATGGACCTTTAAAGGTTTACAGTGGCTTGAAACATTCAATTGAGTGTAAAATTGTGATTTATGTTTATGAGCAAAAACTTATGACATCTGAATATCACAAAGAAAAAGGAATAGAATAGAAATTTAGGAATATGACAGCGGGCAATGTTAAAAATTTTTGTTCTATTTATTTTACTTTTCTTACTCTCTTCTCCTCACTCTCTCAGTGGCTGATCCCTTTTCCCCACATCTGGTCGCCCCATTGAATGTAAACTGTTATTTCACCAATTAAACCTCAAAACAAATACCTTCAGTTTACATATACCATTACCCACGGTGTACACATGAACAGGCTCTTTGACTTGTTCACGCTTTGTGAACACAAGCACATCCTGGACACGCATAAGGTCGTAATAACAGACACAGTTTATGTTTGTTGTCCATTTTTCATGCACGATTAGGCAAAATGGAAATCACATCTCACTGAGGCCTCAGCTGTTGGATGCTTTGGCCTCAGAGCGCCGCCTTTTTCAGGCTGCTTTTTTTTTTGTCTTCTTATCACTTTACTGTGGTTGTGTTGATTCCACAGAAACCACTATTTCCTGCTTTTGTTGTGACTGAGAGTCCTCAGCCGCCTTTCTCAGTCTGTGTGTGGTGTCTCAAAGACTTCTGTGGAGTACAGTAAAGTTTCATCAATTCTGCACTCTCACATCAATCACAGCAGATTAGCTGACACCTCTCCTACCCACACTGCTCTGCTCCGTTCCTGCAGGGCCTGACTGATAGGTGGGAGCAAGAAAAACAACACACGAAAACACATTTACACACACTCACAAAAACACATTAAAGAAAAAAGACAAGGTCTCTGTGCCTTGATGACCCATAAAACTAGCCTATATTCATCTACTGCTTTTTCCCTGCTGTTTTGTTTCATCTCTACACTTAAATATTTTTTCCTCTTAACTTTTTTGTTCAGTTATTTATGAAGAATTTTTTTTTAAAGTTTTATTTTTTGTGTGTGTATGTGGTGTTGTGGTCTTTGTCCATTTGTATATTGCGATTCAATCTGACTTACTGTCCACTGGGCTCTATATCAGCATGATTCAGATTTTTAATGTAATGATAAAAAATTGATCCCTATGGCAGGAACACCAGATTAATCATTGCTTTGTTTTGTTCTTTTACTAATTTACTCCTGAAGCATTGCTTTGCCAGAAATGAATGTTTGATGGATACTAGTGTTGGACAAGAGTTAGACATTTAAGATGTGAGCTGTATCATTGAGTGGGGAAAAAAATAAACTAACAAAAAAACTTCATCCATGCACAGGACAACAACCATGCACATACACATGTCATTGCTCTGAAGAAAACTTGGAGAGAACCCACTGAACAAATGCTAGTCTGGGCTGTTAACCCCCAAAAAGCATTACCACAAAAAGTAGATCCGTAGATGTTTTGGTGTCATAATCTGATTGTACTGCAGAGACTGCTATGCTGAGCTTTTTTTGAGAAGTGTAGAATCATAATGATACAAAAGCACATGTATTTGCAGAAGTTCAGCCAAGGCAAGTTAATTTTTGTAGCACATTTCAGTGGCAAGACATGAGGGGAAAAAAAAGCAAAGAACATTACATTGGCACAGAGGTAACACAAATAACGAAAGACAATAAAAGCAAAATATTAAGAAAAGACAATTATATTCAAAACATAAAGTAATTGATAGAAATACATAAATACAAGGATTTTTAAAAATGGAACAAATGTTGATCTGGAAACTTAACTGCGTTCTGAAGAAGCATTACGAAATACACAGGAATTTATAAAGCAAATAAACATCTAAACACACCTCTGATCTACAAATCTATCAAATTCACCCTTTGTGATGGTTTTACACAACACAGCTTGATTGCGTTAAATCAAACAAGATTTTCTTTCATAAATGTTCTTATCTTGGAAGCAACCTAAATTCTAAAAGTCATTCATTTTAGTAGAAACCAATGAGAGGCGTGAGAATCGAAGATTTGAGGAGCATTCCTTTTTTAAATTTAGCTTATTACCAAATATTACCGAACATTAGGGAATCTTGCATTTTTATCAGTTTTTTGTCATGCATTTGTGTTTTTTGATTAGAAGTCTACAAGCTTAGTTTTTCGACAATCATGAAGCAGGAATATAGTCAAATTTTAGCTTAGACAAATTAAGCTTAGACAAAAGATGTTTATCCAACTTTTCTGAATAAAAATGAAATAAGATAATATATGTATTACATTGAAATAATAAAAGTTTTCCAAGGAATTAGAGATGAAACTTGTTGTATTGGCTTTGTACTGTTGTGTATTTTCAGTAATTTGACTTATAGTTCTTTATCAAACAAATGAGCACACATACCTGTAACATGCTGCTATGTTGCCAGACATGTAATATTGGCTGAAATATAAAAGAAATGCGACCACACAGGTTGTGTCGCTCTGCTCCTGTGTGTGAGACTACACCTAGCCTTTAATGTAGTGTGAAGGGATTATGCTGATTCAGTCTAGAACTGGGGCACAGTGACACCATCATTATGCAGGTGAGTGTAAATGTGTACGCTTATGTCTGTGCACGTTCGTGGCTGGGTGCTTTTCTCGTGCAGACAGGTGAATGGAGACGGCAGAGCGGCAGAAGTGGCCCCAGTTCTTTTGTCCTCTGTGCCAAAGGCAAACATGGGAGAGAGCACAAGCTAATCCCCATCTCTAGTTTTATCTAAACTACACCTGAGTGTTGAAAGAAAAGCAGGACAGATGAGAGGAAACAAAGGAAGGTACACTGAGGAAAATGTTGTGTAGATTTAGGAATGACAGCAGAAAAGATAGATATAAGGTGCAAAGAAAATCCAAACTGCTTTTAAAAAAATCCACAGAAACAGAGTTAGAACTGTCACCGGAAAACAAAGGTGCAAAACAGTATCTTTTGGGAAATAATGTGTCTCTAGGATGTATGTACAGTGAAAACAGTTTCTTGAGCCACCCAGATAGGTCTGGTTCCTCGAGAAATTTCAGTGTCTGCAATGTCTGGATACACTAAAATTGAGGTTCTTTTTGTAGCCTTTTATATTAATTAGACATATATTATTTAAAGAAGCTAGTTTGATTGGCTGGACTGGAAAAAGCTCATTTTAAATTAATTTGAAAGAGTGAAACTACAGACAAATTTCCAGGAGAAAATAAACACTTGCTCGTTGGTTTTATTTTATGTCAAGGTTTGAATGGGCATACATTTTATTAAAGGGTTTTTTAGATGATTGAAACAAACAGCATTGATGTTTGGAAAAATCTATGATAAAGTTCTATACATTCACCTCTTCACCAGCCAAAGTTCTGGGTCCCTTCCAGGAACCATATATATTTTGGGGCATGTTGGCACAGACCAAACTCACTTAACAGACCACTGTGTCTAATATCTCTTGAAATTCAGAACTAACATCTTGTACTGTGCATCACACTAGATAACAGGATAAATCTCACTCCAAATTGGAAAACCAATACGATTTTCTTTTTAATAGAATTACTGTTTTAGCCGTGCAAGAGGTTAACGATGCCTGTTTCATTGTTTGAAGGAACAGGTTCACATTTAGAGATTTTACAATACTATGCATTCACGCGTGTGTGTGTTCAGTATGTTCTCAGTTCCAGTTGCAATGTGGAAAATAAGATCTACGTCATGGGAATGTTACAGAGATCAACACCTGCACACGCCTCACAAAACAGGCATGTGGAAGACAGACAGGCAGACTCTGGCTCTCACAAACACATGAAGTGTTTATGTGGAAGCCAGTAAAGATGGACAGCTGTCTGTGGTGGGCCGCCCCCCTAACCGAAACATCAGCATTACAAATCCTTTTCTTGCTTCCACATTGGTCTGCATTTTTCACGGTGGAAAATATCCTGCTATGTGTGTCTGACAGCACTACTATGCGTTTTAAGAAGATTACAATTTCTAGTTTATGCTCATTGAAAAAAAAAAAAGGTTCAACATTATATCAAGTTTTTGCCATGAGAGACCTCATGTTAAAATGGGGTAGCAATATAATTATCCATCAGTTTATTTCCTAGACTTTGAATTCTTTAGGGGAAATATTTCCACTTCCAGCTTAATGGTTTACATACTTTACAGATGATTTCTTTTAGTATTTTTTTTACATAGGTCTCCTCAACAAATTCAGAAATTTAAAAAGTAAAAAGAAATAAAGCATTTTCTTTCCTTATAGTATATTTCCAATGGCTGGTATTTTTGTAATCACTTTCAACAATACATATTTGATTTTGCAAAACATATGTAATTTGAGTATTTTTGTATACCATCCTATTTAGTATTCTCTAGAATCCATAAGGACAAAAACTTTCTTGAAACATTCAAAAACATATAGAAATGGTACCAATCTTTTTTTTTTCCTGCTTTTTTCGGTTAAATCTTTTCATCAAAAGATTAAATAATAGATTGTCACAAGGAAGTTCAACTTCATGCTTATGTATTTTTTTCTAAGTTTGGAAAAAGCTATCCATGCTGTAGCTTATGTTTAACTGTGTATTTCCAGGAATCAATGGATTACTAGACAGAAATACCTTCTTGTACATCTATTAAAGTATGATCTTGGTGATTGGTTTGAACATGGTCATGGCTCCCCTTCTCCTCTGGCTTTTTTTGTGTAGATGTACACACAAATGCATGTGTTTGTGTGTGTGATAGAGTGTAGGCAATAGGCTCATTGGCCATATGTCTGCACAAATGAGCTCTTTATTTAATAAGGCAGGTGATCTAAATTGTCATTACTGTCAACATTTAACCGTGGTCCTCCCTGCCAGATGGTATTTGGTAATACATCATGGAGATGAGCTGTCTCGATTTACTCTTTAACTCATTACATTTTAAAATCCTTTCCAGCTAGAAGGTGCCCCAGCTCTCTGTCGGGGCTTTTCTGATGCTGCTAGTGCGTTAGAGTTTCCAAATACTTATTTGTCCACTTAAATATAGTCAACACATGTAAACCTGTATCCATGATATTTTTGGAGTCGGTTTAGCCATATTGGTTCACTACAATCGCAATACACTGCTTTGTCAACTTTTTCCTTAAAAGTGAAGACAAGAAAAAGGATTTCACACAACTACATTAATAGACTTGTAGTTATGTTTTTGTGTCCAAAAGACAAATCTAGGGAAACTAGAGATAAAGCATGTCCACCTTTCTTTTCCTGTTTTGTTTTGTTTTTTTGATCTGCATTAGGGCTGGGCGATATAGAAAAAAAGCTTATCGATAAAAAAAAATGCATATTGATCGATATCGATAAT